>NC_080067.1:9812943-9905443 GCF_949987535.1 Balaenoptera acutorostrata
GAGTGGTGTCTTAGTAGAAATCATTTTTTCTGGATGAGCAAATCTCTCTCTCTCTTGCAGTCTTTGCCAGTGTTTAAAAGAAGCAAGAAGAATTTGTACCAATGCCATTAGCATCTGTAATTCTCTTGTAAAAATTTAACTTTATTCATGCAAGCGAATAGTGTTGCTTTGTTAAAAATGGTGTTGGGTATTCAGCCTGATTGTAAGAAGAGTATACATTTCTTTACATACTGTATTTGCTATATCTAAAAATCATCATTTTATTTAGGAGGAGATGTAATGCATGATTTTCTTAGCGTCACATAAGTAATAGGTGGTAGAATCAGGAAGACTGTCCAAAGTTTTTTTTCTGTTACTGTTGATTAGTGAACATTTGTTAAATGACATATTTTGAAAAATAACACTTGTGAATTGGAAATAGTGGATTAGGGGCTTCCCTGGTGGCGCAGTGGTTGAGAGACTGCCTGCCAGTGCAGGGGACACGGGTTCGAGCCCTGGTCTGGGAAGATTCCACATGCCGCGGAGCAACTAGGCCCGTGAGCCGCAACTACTGAGCCTGCGCGTCTGGAGCCTGTGCTCCGCAACAAGAGAGGCCGCGGTAGTGAGAGGCCCGCGCACCGCAATGAAGAGTGGCCCCCACTTGCCACAACTAGAGAAAGCCCTCGCACAGAAACGAAGACCCAACACAGCCAAAAATAAATAAATAAATTAAAAAAAAAAAAAAAAGAAATAGTGGATTATATTTTAAATTTGTGATGAATTGATTGGTTAATATTTAGAAATGATTTTTAACACACAATCAGTGTTTTAAATCATGGTTAGATTTTCCGTTTTCACATATGTCATATTGACTTCTATTTAGCTAAATTGTAGAACTTTTGTCTTTTTTTTTGAGAGGTGGCATGCAAGGCTATTTCCTGGAAAAATTTTGAAAAAACAACTTGTCTTTGAGACTTCTGTCATTCTTAAATTTGAAATGGAGCCCTCCCAAGAGAAAGATGTCCTTGAGTCCATTACTCATACACCTGTGGATTGCCAGAATTCTTATCCTGCCCTAAGACCTGTATGTGTCATGGCATCCATGGTATGTCCTGCCTTCAGAAGCAAGTATTCCATGATTCAAATTCGACACCTCCTCCCACACCCCAGCCCTGCCCCACATTATAGATTATGGGTGGTGTTAGGAGGGAAAGCTGTATGACCGAACTGTTTCACACATCTGTATGAATATTTGATAGCCCTTTACTTTGTTAGAGATTATTCTTTTATGAAGAGAATACTGAGTTCTTTGACATTTTGATCAACATGTCTCAGTGAAGGAAAAACATTCATCTAGCAGTGTTCAGGGAAATGTCTTTGGTCTTGTTGCCCAGTTAGGGACTGCCTGTATTTTATATATATGTCTTTATAATAGAGAAAAGCAGTAGCCTTGGAAAATTAATTATTTTAAGAATGTGATTATTAAGGGTAATTGAGGTTTTACATTCTAATTTTTAAATTGTTTGAGATCTTTGTGAAATGGAATAGTACTTCACATTGTTTTTATTGAGTTATGTAGTCATGTAGAAAGAGACGGTGGGACTTGGGGCTGAACTACTTGGCAGGTGCTTGTCCTCTGCAGTTGGTGGGCCAGACGGCTGGAGATGAACCTCCACGTCTGCACAGTACTCGTAAGGGTCCTTTTAGGAGGAGAACCAAGACCCAGTACTCCAACCTCCTCCCCCTTCTCAAGAGGAGTTGATTTTATCTTCCTTGTCTGCACTGCAGCTTCCTCTGTGGCCCAGGGTCTGTAGCCAGCCATTTCTGTTGACTCTTGGCCTTGAGCCAGGGCTGCTGTTAATGTTCTCACTAGCTCACAAGGGGGCCCGTTACTCTTGGCTTTTTCTGGTCAGTTCCTGGATAAAAAGGCAGGCCTTTTATGAGTCGTGCCTTCACTTTCACAATGTGCCTGTAGGGTAGTGATGGGGTCTGTGGCTAATGCCTGCTTTGAATACTACTGTTGAATGCTTGGGGCTGCTTTTTCCTTGCCAAAAACTTCTTTTTCTTTAGTTCCTGCTAGGTTTGGAGTCCTTTCAGAAGACCAGTGGCTCTGGATCGCTTAGCTTTATATTGGGTTTTCCTACATTTAGTTCTGGTTGCCTGCCTGTCTGCCTGCTTCGTTTTTCTCCTGTCCTTCTCTCCCTCCTTCCCTTCATTTCTTCTTTCTTTTTTTTCTTTGTGATGATTTTAGTTATTTCTTGTTTAAAGAAAATGGTCATGTTAGAAAATTCTGTGTAAAAATGCAACTTGTCTTCTATTCTAAAAAATATTGGGTTATTATATATTAGTAAAGAGGGATTAAATGTGTTTAAAAATTTTTAAATATAAATATATGCTCTTATACATCTATTACTATTTTTCATTTAACAGTATATTATGGGCAGGAATTACAAATCTACATCATCTCTTTTAATAGTTGCATAATATTCTGCTCTATGGATGTACCGTAATTTATTTAGCCAGTTCCCACTGATGACTATATGGGTCATTTGAATTTTTCACTATTAAAAATAATATTGCATTTAAAATAAAATTTGATAATGTTTGTATTATTTCCATAGAATAAATTCTGGAAGTAGAATTACTGGATGAAAGGGTAATTACATTATTAAAGCTTCTGAATCTTACTGCCAAAATTTACATGTTTCACTCCCATCTAATAGGTCTGTTCTTCATTTTTAATACTTAAAAAGAAAACATCTCTGCTAATTTTTTTTAATTGTATTTATGAGCAAATATCATGGCCTTCCATTTTTTTAAAAATTAATTAATTAATTAATTAATTATTTTGGCTGTGTTGGGTCTTCGTTTCTGTGCGAGGGCTTTCTCTAGTTGTGGCAAGCGGGGGCCACTCCTCATCGCGGTGCGCGGGCCTCTCACTATCGCGGCCTCTCTTGTTGCGGAGCACAGGCTCCAGACGCTCAGGCTCAGTATTTGTGCCTCACGGGCCCAGCTGCTCCGCAGCATGTGGGATCTTCCCAGACCAGGGCTCAAACCCGTGTCCCCTGCATTGGCAGGCAGACTCTCAACCACTGCGCCACCAGGGAAGCCCCTCTGCTAATTTTATAGGCGAAATGTAGTATCTTGCTTTAGTGTGCAATTTTTATGCTATTGACCATTCATATTTATTTTATAACTTTCTCCTTAATATCACTTGTCTATTATTCAGGTGTTTTTCTCATGTTTAAGTACTAAATTGTATATTAGGAAGATAAACCCTTTTCTGGCATATTGGTGGTGTTTTTTTTTTTAATATTTCATTTGTGTTTTTATTTATTTTTAAACTACTGAGTCGAGGTACTGCTTTGTTTTTTGTTTTATTTTTGGGCCGTAGAGCCATTTAAACATTTTATTTAATCAAATATGTCTTGCTTTACATAAGTTTTTTCACTTTTAGTATTAAAAATTTTTAGTATAAAATTTTAATTTAGGATTTTTAAATGTTAGTTTTTTGGCATGTTTTCTGTATTGTGTGGCTTTGCAGACATTGGCTTTGCAGACATTGACGTGCACACACACTCACAGTCAGGAATGCAGAGAAGAGCTGCCAGCTGATGTGACCTCCAGCCGCAGCTGCTGTGTCTGTAGAATCAAGTTGTCGCTCTGGTACAGTGCTGTTCACGCAGTTATTTTGTTCATGAACCACAGTAAGAAAATATAAATCATAACCTAGGGCTCACATACACATACTCATATACAGATATGTTTGTGTGTGTTCTACTTTTTGTATGGATGGCATGCCATGTCAGGCCATGCAATGCCAGGTTACTGGGGGGAGGGGAAACTGCTGTGTGCAACTTACCAAATTACTTCCGTTACCCACAAAAGGGGTATTACTCACAGTTTGTGAAACACTGTTGTTATGAATTGGACACTCAGATGCCTTCTGGGGCTGATCTGATAGCAGATGCAAATACCTTGTCAGTTTAGCAAATCAGAGGGCCTGGATTCTATCTAAAGGCATCCAAATTAAAACAAAACAAAAAACTTGCTAGGTCAGCAAACATATTTTCAGGTGGAATTCAGCCTGCTAATTTGGGCTCCTACCAAAAAACCAAAGACATGAAGTACAAGTTTATTACTCTGTCAGGTAGCTATAAACTGTTTTAAACAAACAGTGCATGCTCCGGCAGTGGACCACAGACCATACTTTGAGTGGCAGTGGTCTAGATGCTGATCTTTGGATGCTTCCTAGTACGTCCCTGCTCTAAAATTCTGTGGCTCTGTGACAACTTCTAGACATAGAAATGAGGAGATAAAATGGCCTCACACAGTTTTTCTGATTTGGGAAGATGATGCCTGTGATAGGATCTGAAAAAGAAAAACATGAGATTATTCTAGGTATCTCAGTTACTTTGCAAGCTGAATATAGGGGGAAGTGAACATTGTCCTTCCCATGTCAAGCAAAGATGATGACAATATCCCAGCAACTGTGTCCAAAACCAGAAGATGCTAATGAGTAACCAGTGACAAATCACATAAGTTCAGTGTCATTGAAAAAATTTAGCAGCATTTGGATGCCTACTGAATCTTGCATGTGTGTATATGTATGCACACAAAATTATTTTGGGACCAGATTTTCTAGATTAGGGGGCAAGATATATACCTACAAGAGACTCTGTGAGGTACAACCATTAAGGCTCACTTTGGTGACTTGGGTAATTGTAGTGGAACCATGGAGCCATTAGGCTCCAGATGGAACTTTAATCTGGCTTCTGATTGAGCCAAGTGTCCTTGTAGAGTCTCTGAGCATCTGTTTTGGAAATATATGTGACATTATTCAAAATTTGTACAAATTAAGCCACCCTTGGGTTATAATTCAATTTTTCTTTATTGAGAAATGTATTGTGAACAGTTTTATGCAATCAAGCAAAACTAGCCTGTACCCATTATTTATTTGCCTGTTAGCTGGTCATTTATATTTTTGTGATTGAATTCTTAATTGATTTAAGAAGGCTTGCATTATACTTCTAAAATTGTAATTTGTTTATAAAATGTGAAGAGTTGTTTCGTAGTTTCAAATAGCTTTCACACAGTTTCTTATTTTGGAGAGACTATTTAAAAATAGTTAAAATTGTGGTGATTTTACCTTGAATGGCAGAAGCCCCACAAAATCTGCCTTATTCCAGAATGAAGTTTATTTTCTCCCATAGTGGACATTCCAGAGGTAGGGGTGGCTCCAGGGTTTGGTCTCTGAGCAGTGTGTGCACAAGTCACCAGCTCGGTTTATCTGTCTCTCTGTTTGCCTTTAGGTTTCCTTCATGATTGCAGGATGGCTGCCACCCCAACAGCTGCAGAAACAAACGTCTTTTAGTTCTAGCGGAGAGAAAGCAAAGGCTTATCGCAGGCTAAAAGTTCTTTCCTTTAGTTTTATTGGCCCGGGGTAGACCACATGTCCATATGGCTTTTAATTAATTATTCTCCTATTTACAGAGACACAGAAATTAAAATTATATTGTGGGAAGATATACCAGGTAGGTAGTTTATAGTCACTTTGGCTTTTCTTGTTTAAGTAGAGACTGGAAAAATTACTGTTTTTGTATTGGTAATAAATATTACCTGGTCCAGGTAAAATGTGAGGAGATTGCATTATTATTATTTTTTTTGAGATTGCATTATTAATTAAATGTTAGTGACATTTTCTCAGGAAACTGTCATATATTATCCCTATTATTTGTCCCTTCCCCCAAAAGAACGCATTACAATTCTTTGGACCCGTGGTCCTCAGCGGCTTGCCTTGCTATGTGTAGCTAAATTTCATTTTTTAAAAATTGTAGTATATTATTTTTGGAATCTAAAAAAATGATACAAATGAACTTATTTACAAAACAGAAATAGACTCACAGACATAGAAAACAAACTTATGGCTACCAAAGGTGAAAGGGGGGGAGAGATAAATTAGGAGTTTGGGATTAACATATGCACCCTACTATATATAAAATAGGTAAACAACAAGGCCTACTGTATACCACAGGGAACTATACTCAATATCTTGTAATAACCTATAATGGAAAAGAATATGAAAAAGAATATATATATATATATGTATATATATAGCTGCATCACTTTACTGTACACTTCAAACTAATACAACATTGTAAATTAACTATACTTTGATAAAAAAACACTGTAGTATAATTTACATACAGTGAAATGTTAAGTTTGAACAACTGAGGATGAGAATTAGAATTGAAGAGTTAAGAATTCTTGGCAGAAAGATCTTACCCTGGATTTAAGTTAGGAAATACTGAAAATGCTGGTGCATGAGAGGACAATTCCTAAGGCAGTATTGGAGCAAATGTGGATTTTAGGTTTGGATTGTCTATCCTTAGATGGTAGTGTTTGTATGCAGATTTTCCAGAAGGGGGAAAGCTGTGTTTTTCTGCCAGTTTGTCCACTGTTCTTCATTTTCTTTTGCTCCTTCACTTCATGTGTCAAAAATGCATTATTGCAAATATCATTAATTTGGATTTTGTGATAAATTGATCAGAGGTAGTTTTAACTAAATAATTTGATAAGAAACTAATACAATAAATAAGGAACCTACTTAACCTCTTCAAGGGTTTAAAAAACAAGGCATTCTAGATATCTTCCTTGCTTTCATCCCTACATCTAATAGGTCTTGATGATTTCCCCTGTTGCTTATCCCTGGAACCTGTTCTCTGTATTCTGGTTTGGACCTTGTTTATCTCTTTCTTATTTGGACTTCCTGTGCCAGAATATTCGTGTGATACATACTATTCTTCACTTTGCTTTTTTTTTTTTAAAACTTAATAGGATATCATAGCACCTTTCCACGTGAACACATAGATCCTCTCATTTTATTTTTAGAGCTTCATAGTATTTCAAAGTAGGGATATATAGTGTATAATATCAAAATAATCTTTCTTGATGCCAAATCTCATTACGTTGTTCTTGTTAAAAGTTCCCTTCTCTTCTCCTACAGTGGCGATTCTTAGGGCAGGGAATATTCACTTCCCAAGGATGGGTAAATCTGAATCACGTGTGGGTGTTTAAAAACTCTGTCCCTAAAATTTTGATATACCTTCTTGGTTGAGGATTTCTCTTGTAATAAGAACTGTAACCGTTTCTGATATCAGAGATGACAAAGGTTGTAAATTCCATAGTGGTCTGACCTTCTTGCCCCCTGCAATCTAATAATTTTGAATAGCTTGCCTTTTCCTTGGCTGGGAATCTTCTGTTTTCTCTTCTCTTTTACTTCTTTGCGTTGATATGTGGTTTTTTTACCCCGTTTTAATCCCCTTCACCTCTTGTCCTATTCATCCTGAAGCTTTATCCCATGATATTCCCCTCTTTTGAATTATTGCACTGCTATTAAGCTGTTTACTAAGAGCACTTGTAATTTCTTTTAAACTTAACTTTCCTCTGCTAGATTTTGAGCTACTGGAGGACAAGAGTGGTGGTATGAGCTTGATATTTTTGTATGTAGATGGTGTACATAGTAGTACACATAATATGACATGAAATATCTGATTATTTGAATGAACTTTAATGGAATAACCATAGCAATCTACTTAAGTATATTTATGTTTTTGTATAAAATAGCTGAACTTTCAGTGTTGAAAGTTGGTGAATATGTATTTATTATTGGTAATAACTTGGAGTTGCAGAGAGGCTTTACTCAAGCACCTGGTAATAAGGGAAATAAGACAGGCTTTGAGAGTTAAACTTTAAAAATCTACACAGCGGGGAGCAGAGCAGAGATGCAGAGTCTCTAAAGAGGCAGAATGACTGATGGGTTTGCAAGCCTTGGCCACTACCTGATTGGCTGTGTTGATTGACTGAAGAAAGAATATGTCCATTATGGGTGGCCTGTGGATTAGTCTGCCATCCCTGTAGAAGGAAAGGCCCAAAGGTTGAAGTTGGTAATAGTCCTCCCAGCATTAGCTGAAAGGTTTTTAATACTGGTTAAAAACCTTTAACCTTCTTTAACCTTCTTCTTCTTAACCTTCTTTTTCTAACCAGGTAGGACTGGTTTCTACCTCTCTATAAAAGATATATGTGAGGATATATAAGTGGATAGTCCATATTTTCTTTGCAGGTGGAAGAGCAATGAAGAGATAGACTTGAGCAGACAGGGTTGAAATTCTGGCTTTGTTACTTGTTATTTGTGTATCCTTGGGCAAGTTTCTCACCCTCTTTGTGCTACAGTCTATTCATCTGTAAAATGGTGATGGTAATAGTACCTGCTTCATAGGATTGTGGTGAGATTTCAATGAGATGGTATATGTACATTTCCTAGAACTGTTCCTGTTATAAGAACTATGTATTAGGAGCTGTTATGCCTTTAATACTTGGGTCTCCTATCTCTTGTTCTAAAAAATCTGTACTTGTTTCGGTTAGCTGACTTCCTGTACTGTCAGAATCCCCTTTCTAGCCAGCATGGCTAAAGGCCAAATCTCTGGAGCCTTTTAAATCCTAGGGTAATGACTGCCCTCCTATGGCACCTTTTGAGAGCCAGCCATTGTGTTGCCCCTGACAAGTCCACACCTCACCTCAGTAGCACTGTCTGTCCAGGTGCTTGAATTGTTCCCCTATTTGAACATGGCTGTGTGTGTGTGTGTGTGTGTGTGTGTGTGTGTGTGTGTATTTTTTTGTATGTGTATCTGTATGTTTGATAGTAACCGAACTATCCAGTTCATCCTTTTCTAGTGAAAAATACATGAGAGCATATAAAATGCATTCAGCACACAAAATATATGCTTTCTTTCTTTTTTTTAAAGAAGTATTTGACATGTACTAGAGTGAACTTGAGAGTGGGATCTAGGTTTGGGTCTTTATTTCTGTTTTTCTTTGGATTGTGTTTGCAAGGGATGTCTGAAATTAGGTTTAAAAGCTGTGTGCGCAGCAGGAAGGGGAGTAGGGCTTTCACAGAAACCTAAGAACAGGGCTTAGTTTTAAGATTATAGGAAGTGGTTTTGGTTTTAAGGCAACATAACAAAACAAACCTATGGGTTTACTCTGTATGCCATCTTTCTGTCTGGCTACCAACAGAGGTTTCTGTTTCCACATCATTTTAGCTTGCATTGTTACCTTTTCTGCTGCAGCAGGCAAGGCAGAAGGCGGGTTTCTTCAGAGATTTCTAGTTCAAACTGTTTAAGAGGCACCGAGAATCTGAAGCAGCCCATTCTTCGAAGCCAGGTGGTGAAGGTCCTAGTTTACTGATGAGCTTGAGCCTGGTGCCCACTCAAGGTCCAGGCCATTGTTACAGGTGTGGTACAGAGCTGGACAGCCACGCCACCGAGGCTGGGTCCCAGGCAGCTTCTGTTGGAGAGTGATGGAGACTGCCGTGCTCAGTAGGGTGTGCCCGTCTGTAGAGGCTGAGGAGATGGCTAACTTCAATCTGGATGCTCTTCCAGGGGAAGGCTGCTGTGGGAATGTAGGAGTACAGTGTCTTACTTGCTGCCTGCTAACTGTATTTGTTTCCCAGGACTGCCATAGCAAAGTACCACAAATTGGGGGCTTCCCTGGTGGCGCAGTGGTTGAGAGTCTGCCTGCCAATGCAGGGCACACGGGTTCGAGCCCTGGTCTGGGAGGATCCCACATACCGCGGAGCAGCTGGGCCCGTGAGCCACAATTACTGAGCCTGCGCGTCTGGAGCCTGTGCTCCGCAGCAACAGAGGCCGCGATGGTGAGAGGCCCGCGCACCGCGATGAAGAGTGGCCCCCGCTTGCCGCGGCTGGAGAGGGCCCTCGCACAGAGACGAGGACCCAACACAGCCATAAATAAATAGATAAATAAATAAAAAAAAAAATTGAAAAAAAAAAAAAAGGAAAAAAAAAAAAAGTACCACAAATTGGATGGCCTGCATTTATAGACATTTATTATCTCACATTTCTAGAGGCTAGGAGTCTGGAATCAAGGTGTCAGCAGGGTTGGTTCCTTCTGAGAGCTATGAGAATGTGTGGTCCTTAAATCTTGATCATTTATTTAAATGTCTCTATCTCTTCAGTAATTAGCAGATTTTCGGAAGATGGTTGTCTTAGAGTATTAGTATTGTAGTAATGTAGTTATATATGGTATTTGGTTGCCAGGATATAAAATATGATTAATAAAATTGGAAATATTTACAGAACTTATGTTGGCGGGTTTCATTTAAAAAATTGATCCCTTTGGTCATTGAATACATTTTTAATAGAATTATTTTCAGTAGGAAGGTGCCTCCTACATAATGGATTGGCAACCTAAGAGTTTTATGTCCAGACAAACTGATTTAAGTTAATTATATATAAAATCTTTTTAATCTTTTGTGTTACAATGAATCTAAAGAGATGGTTATAGATTTAAAGTAAAATCACCTCTGATTAAATTATCAAACTGATTTAAGTTAGTATTATTCAAATCGTTCTGCTAAAATAAATACACTTTCCTCATTTTAATATTAAATTTAAAATGTTGTTGTAACCTATAGGAATTATAACAATGTTTTGTTTTAGCTTTTCCTTTTGACTTTGGGTGTTTTAATTTTGAATTCTTCTATTGAAAATGTCAATACTAGTTTAAATTTTATTTAACCTGATTTCTAAGATTTAATTATGCTGATTTGGTTGTCTGAGAAATCTACCTCTTCCCACCAAAAATGAATGTATATTTGTTAAGCAGATACAAATTTTATGAATTAAGTCTTGCCATTAGAAAAAGCCCTCAATTTCTTATTCACTTAATTTATTTCAACATTTTCCTAATATACATGTTCATGGAGGAAGTTAAAGTTGGTTGCTAGGCTCTTCCCTCCCTTCCTCCCTTCTTTTCACTTTTGTTTTTGGCCGTGCCTCACGGCATGCAGGGTATTATTTCCCCTGGCCAGGGATCGAACCCGCGCCCCCTGCAGTGGAAGCGCTGAGTCCTAACCACTGGACCACCAGGGATGTCCCTCCCCTTTTACTTTTTATTTTGAAATATTTTAGACTTTCAGAAGAGTTACGAAAACAGGACTTTCCAGCCAACTTCTCCTAATAGTAACACCTTATATAACCCCATAGTATAATTTCCAAAACTAAGAAATTAACATTGGTATAGTACTGTTAACTATAGTATGGTACTGATTTTATGCAGGTTTCACCAATTTTTCTCCTAATTCCCTTTTCTGTTTCAGCACCCAGCCTCGGAACCCACATTGCATTTATCGTCATGTCTCTTTAGTCTTCCCCAGTGTGTGATAGTTCTTAGGTCTTCCTTTGTCTTTCATGATCTTGAGACTTGGGAAAAGTACCGGTCAGTTATGTTGTAGAATATCTCTCAATTTGGGCTTGTCTGAGGCTTTCTTATGATCAGGTTGAGGTTAAGCACTCTTGGGAAGGATACTACAGAGGTGATGTCCTCAGTGTATCTTTTTTTTTTTTTTTTTTTTAAATTTTTTTTTATAGCTACTTTATTTATTTATTTTTGGCTGTGTTGGGTCTTAGGTTCGTGCGAGGGCTTTCTCTGGTTACGGCAAGCGGGGGCCACTCTTCATCGCGGTGCGGGGACCGCTCTTCATCGCGGTGCGCGGGCCTCTCACTATCGCAGCCCCTCCCGTTGCGGGGCACAGGCTCCAGACGCGCAGGCTCAGTAGTTGTGGCTCACGGGCCCAGCTGCTCCGTGGCATGTGGGATCTTCCCAGACCAGGGCTCGAACCCGTGTCCCCTGCATTAGCAGGCAGATTCTCAACCACTGCGCCGCCAGGGAAGCCCCCTCAGTGTATCTTATCAGTAGTGCATGATATCTTATTACTGGTAAGGTGGCTGATTATTTATTTACCATCTAATTTTTAAATTCAGGTGAGATTTGCATAACATAAAATTAACCATTCTGAAGTGAACAATTCAGTGGCATTTGGTACATTGACAGTGTTGTGTAACCCAACAGCTCTGTCTAGTTCCAAAACATTTTCATCACCCTCCAAAAGGAAATCTGTACCCATTAATCAGTTGCTCCCAATTTCCCCCATCTCTCAGCGCCCCCATCCCCAATCTGTCTCTACGGTTTACTAATTCTGGATATTTCATATAAATGGAATCATGCCATAAGTGTTCTTTTGTTTCTGGCTTCTTTCACTTAGTATAGTGTTTTCAATGTTCATCCATATTTTAGCATTTATCTAGTACTTCATTTCTTTTTATGGCTGAATAACATTTCATAGTATGTATATAACACAATTTATCCATTCGTCTGTTGATGGACATTTGGGCTGTTTCTGTCTTTTGGCTGTGGTGAATAGTGCTGCTGTGAGTAAACACGCATGTACATGTATTTGTTGAATTGTTGGATCATATGGTGATTCTAACAAACTTTCTGGTTCAGGTATTCTTTACTTTTTCTGGTTTTCATTTGATTGATTTTAATTTTCGTATAGAATAATAAGGTACCACAAAATTCGGAGCAAAAATATTTTTTGTGGATTTTACATGTCAGAGTGAGTTATGTTTTAAAACCTGGAGGTATTTGTCATTCTGATTGAGCTATTTTTTTCCGGATTTGATTGTTGACAGACTTTACCTATTTTTCCCATTTATAATGATAACAAGATACAGTGCTAGAGTCCATGAGTTTTAATGTATTTTATGTATTATCAGGTGATGTTGTATTGCTTTGTCCTTATTTTGGACAGTTTATCTCTCAACTACAGAAAATTTACTGGTTTAAGGAAACATCTGTAACAAATATCCCAAAGAACAGTGTAAGGAAGCTTTTCATACTTTTAAATATATTTTTCATTTCAGATTTGAGATTTTTTTATGTAGTTTTGAACCTTCCTTTGTAATGATTTATTTTCACAAGATAGATATATGTAATGTAGTCTTGATTTTAAAAATTACTTTATACTTTTCCATATAGCAGATAGAGAAAGGAGGAATGATAATTCTACTCGAAACTTGATAAGATGGCAAATGAGAAAGAATAGAACAGATCTATTAAGGCTGTTCCTTAGTCCAGTTTTCCTTAATCTTGAGTAACTGGGAAACTTGTGTGTAGTCCCTGAATATTTTCCACCAAAGAGGAGTATGAGTTGGTTCTTCAGCGGCTTAAACTAAATCTTTGGTCTTTAGGTTATCTTGTTCCAAAAAGACCAGTCTTTTATGCCAAACTCTGTTGGCCCAGGAAATCTCCCTTTCCCCACTGGTAGGTAGCTCTGGCAGACCTGAAGCTTTCCAGTAGAGTCAAAGGGGCCTTGAACTTCTGGTTTGGGTGAGAGTTTCATTTCTGGCATTTACAGCTTTCTTGGGCTTTAAGCTCTAGAATAAAACTCATGGCCTACTCTTGATCTAACAATAGACGTCTGATGTTGACACTGATCTGTAGCCCAATGCTCTTCATTGTAGTGGGGAGGAAAATTTGGAATTTTTATGGAAGATGAGTAAATTAATGGACAGAGTATTTGAGAACAACTTGAAGCTACAGAAACTTTTTGTTTCTGATAGCAGTTCTCAAAAATCAAGTGGTACTATGAGGTCCAGACTTACAGGTCTGGTGATGTGACTTAGGGTAGGGAGATACCTCTGAAGAGGTAGCATTTATCCCCTAGATTAATGTCACTCCATTTCTAGTGTGTAGACGAGGGGAGCAGATTTAAACTTAATACTCTTGTTACTTGCAGTTTAGGTTTTTTTCTCTCCTCTCCCCCATGTCTGGGTCCTCTGGTAGTTAATTGTCTAATGATTTGCAGTGTCACTTGGTTGTCAAACTTCCTCAGACCATTGCTGAGGTTTGGGCAGCTGGGGTGATGACAGGTAAACATGGGGCTGCACATTTGGGAACTGGAGTGTCTGTATTCCGGGATGCTTGCTGATAACAAAGCTGTATATACTTATTAACATTTTTTCTGTTTTGAGAAACTCATTCTTATTTTTTTAGAATTGGAAATGTGCTACTTTTTTGAGTGTTCAATTTTTAAATGAAAATATTTCTGAATTTTAGAAATGTAAAGAGATTTAAATGTTTAAGAATTCTTTAGGTACAACATGGTGACTGTATAGTTAATAATACTGTATTGTGTATTTGAAAGTTGCGAAGAGAGTAGATCTAAGAAGTTCTCAGCACAAGAAAAAAAACTGGTAACTGTGCTAATGGATGTTAACTAGATTTATCATGGTCATTTTGCAGTATATACTAACACTGCTGTGTATAAAATAAATAAGCTACAAGGATATACTGTACAACACAGGGAATATAGCCAATATTTTATAATAACTATAAATGGAATATAACGTTTAAAAATTGTTGTATACCTGAAACATATTGTTTATCAACTATACCTCAATAAAAAAATTGAAAAAAATACTAATATTGACTCATTATATGGTACACCTGCAAGCACTATAATGTTATGTCAGTTATATCTCAATAAAAAAAGTTAAAAAAATTCTTTTAATTCAAATGAATTGGATAACTCACTTTTACTGTTAACAGTAATACTTGACGGGACTTTACTGGTGGCACAGTGGTTAAGAATCCGCCTGCCAATGCAGGAGACACTGGTTCGAGCCCTGGTCTGGGAAGATCCCGCATGCCGCGGAGCAACTAAGCCTGTGCGCCACAACTACTGAGCCTGCGCTCTAGAGCCCGCGAGCCACAACTACTGAAGCCCGTGAGCCTAGAGCCTGTGCTCCGCAACAACAGAAGCCACCGCAATGAGAAGCCCACGCACTGCAACGAAGAGTAGCAGCCAAAAATAAATAAATAAATAAATTTATGGGAAAAAAAAAACTTGACTAAGGACATCATCTAGTTTTTGAAAAAGGGATGATAAAAAATTCTTGATTTTTATTAACAAGGAAAATTACATGCAGCAATCCCAAGAATAGTAGTTACCCTGTTTTTTACTGTTAGCGAGTGACTGAATTGATCTGATAGAATCAGGAGTACTATAATAAAATGAAAATTTCATATGTGAACACATTACAAAATCTGAATGCTTCTTTAGTCAGAAGGTGGGATTGCTTTGTAGAATGAAGTTTAAAGGGAATTTGATAATCAGAGATGCTGTACCTTAAGTCACTGTTATAACACATTCACCACTTTACACGTTAAGCCACCAACTAAGACTTCAGAATTACATCCGTGGGTACATGCATTAAAGATGATCCCTCTGAAAAAAAAGGGAATAACATTCCTTGAGCAACTTTAAATCAGGTGTAAAGAGGGGAGTACTTTCATAAATACAGAGCCGCTGTGTGGAAGCCCTGCTTTGAGGTCTGGGAATAAATTCAGAAGTGTGATATATTGTTTTCTTTTTTTAAAAAATAAATTTATTTATTTAGTTTTGGCTTCGTCGGGTCTTCGTTGCTGCGCGCGGGCTTTCTCTAGTTGCTGCAAGCGGGGGTTACTCTTTGTTGCGGCTCACGGGCTTATTGCGGTGGCTTCTCTTGTTGCGGAGCACAGGCTCTAGGCACGTGGGCTTCAGTAGTTGCAGCACGTGGGGTCAGTAGTTGTGGCATGCGGGCTCTAGAGCGCAGGCTCAGTAGCTGTGGCGCACGGGCTTAGTTGCTCCGCGGCATGTGGGATATTCCCGGACCAGGGCTCAAACCCATGTCCCCTGCATTGGCAGGCAGATTCTTAACCACTGCGCCACCAGGGGAATCCCGTGTTTTCTTTTCTTTAAAGAAATCTATTTGGCTTGTCTAGAGTATTCTTTCTCCCCCGTCCCCTCCTCTCTCACTTCCTTGTGAATTTTTCCTTATGAGTAGGAAAGAAGTAAAAATTGTTTTTACCCATTTGAAATTATTGCTTTATTATATTTATTACTTTTAAAAAATGTGTTAAACTGATAAATAAAAAATGTCTTATTTAATCATATGCCTGTGTGTGTGCATATATCCATCATAATCACCAGAATCCAGCCATTTCTACTACCTCCACCCCATTCCAAGCATCATTATCTCTCACCTGGACTCTGCAGAAGCCTGTTAGCTGATGTCTTATACTGTCCTCCCTCACCAACAAGTTCATTCTCTACATAGCACCAAAGTGATTTTTGGTGTTGAATGTCAGAGCAGGCTACCCCAGAATTCCACTTGTTTATTCATGAATTTCTAAGCTCTTAGGATTAGCTTCAAGGCTGTACTTCACTTGACTTCCCTAAAACCTCATCTCTTGCATTCCCCGACTGCAGTCACAGTGGCCTCAGCGATGTTCCTCGGACTTTGTGCGTCTGCCCCATTGCAGGGTCTTTGCACTCGCCCTTCCCTTTGTCTGGAAAGCTCTTCCCTTAGGTAAACACAGGGCTCTTTTCCTCGGTTTCTTCAGGTTTCTGCAAGTATCACCTCGTCAGGGAGGTCTTCTCTGGTTCAGGGAGGAGATCTGCATCTAGATAATAGATTTACTATGAGAATGGGTTCTCTCAGGGAGAGAACCCTTCTCTTCTCTTCTCTGGAGAAGGTAGAGCTAGGTCTAAAAAGGAAGCTAAAGAGAGACGGTTACTTTGTTGAAATGGATGCCTTCATCCATTATAGGAAAAAGAAGTCTTATGAGAAGATCTATCCCTTTACTCTAAATGTCAGTTCTAGTAATGTCTAGATAGTGGATTTAGTAGCCGAAGTGGTCGCTGCATGAACAGAAGTAGAGCTACCAGTTCCTGACAGCTGCGAGTCAGCCTCTGGGCATCTTGCTAAATTTTCAAATATAATTATACAGTAGACTTCCTTTAACAAATTCTGTGTTCCCAGCTATAATTATAACTGCTTTTCCTGCCTATAGCCTGTTCTTTGTCTTACTACTCTCCTCCTCATCTCCCCCTGCTGGTTAGAATTATCCTCTGGTCCTTTGGGATCTGAGAAAATAGGAAGCTTTTACTGCAATTTTCTTTCCTAAGCATAGACTTACCAGTGCACACCAAATTCCTTCTTTCCATTCTAGTCTAAAATACATTTCCAGTTATAAGATATAGTGTTTTAACGTACAAGCTAGCAATATTCTATATTAAAGTAATTTTTATTTTCAAAGAATATGAAGATACAAATGAAGTACATTGTAAACTCTCTATGCAACTGCCAGAAAATGACCATCACAGCTTATCCAGTGCTCCATGTCATAGTTAAGACTCTTTAGACCAAGAGTTGTTGTTGTTTAATAAATTAAGGTTTGTAACCAAAAGTGAAGTCATCATAAATCCTACAACCATAATCCTGCAAGGGTTTCCAGGACTCATCGTGACAGTAATTGGTAAAACCAGAAATATGAGTGGGATTTCCTGTTTTCTCATCTGTTTTTATCACCCAAATATCCATTGTGAAAATAAATCACTTTAAACAATGATCTATTGTCCTTTACAAATATATTGTAGTTTTCTGGTGATAAACTTCAAGGATATATTTCCATGTCATTTAGATTATATTCTAAGTCATTTTAATTAATGTCTTTCTTAAGAAATAACTAAAATGTATAGATTTCTGAATGTGCAGAAGAAGAGATACGCTTGAACTTTTAGCTTGCAGGGGAAGTAGTCCAGAAGGAATTATGGACCTGTGTCAATTATACATTGTTATATGTATCTTTCGTCACTAACTTATTCGCTAAAAATACTTGAGTATTTGTTTTGTGTCAGGCACTGTACTAGTTGCCAGTTTACTGAGGTCTTAGTTTGAAAAACTAGATTAAAAAGGTATGCTTATAATGGTTGAGATATACGTGGGAATAAACAATAGTGTATTCAGTTGCCTATTAAAATAATTCTGTGTATTCTGGATAGCTTTAAATATTATACATAGGACTTCTCTTATACAGTAATTGGTTGACACTTTTTGACCTCAGTGTAAGACTGCAGTATTTAATGAATAAACAAGGAGAATAAAGTTTTGATAAATAAGGCATCTTCTTGAAACTTATAAGCTTGAAGCCTTTTAGCATGAAATTGACAGGTGTTCCTTTCGTGAAAGAGTAAGTGAATAACGTTATGTTTTCATGCTTACAGGTCCTCGTCCTGTCATAGGAATAATAGTCTTGAAAAGCAGAGCTTTGGAATTCACTGTTCTGAGAGATGTCTCCTTATCAGTATGATTTCATGCTCACGTGGGGAGGCTTCAGGCTGAGGAATGAGATTAGATTTGCAGGGGAAGAATATTTGCTGTCCTCGTTGCTTTGGTTTCTAAGGAATGCTTACCCCTTAGCCTCAAATGTGCTGTGGTATTAGCTACTTCAAAATAGATTACTCAAGACTCTTTATTTGGAAAACCTTCAGTATGCATCGTGATGCATTACTTGCGATAAAAAAATGAGGCTACAATTATATGAAACAAAACACTACAGCTGCTGACAGATGTCATTAACAGCTTTCTCAAACACGGGTCCTTCAAAAGGACCTGCTACACATCTGATGTGGTGAGTTAGGGTCATTAATTCAAGATGGGCTACTGTTGTCCAATACATTTGTTGTTGGTGGTTTTTTTTTTTTTTTTTGGCTTTAGCCTTTTGATAATTTATTGGGACCTTGATGTTTGATCTAGTCTAAAAACTATTCTTCTGAATTACAATTAATAAATGTAGAGGGAATGAGGGAAAGAGTAAATCACCGTGGTAAACACGACAGTAAGAGTCGTTGTAGGCAAGATCCATTCATGGATGCCAGAAACGGGGAAAGTTTGAGGAGAAACAGAATGTTTCCAGAGTCTAAAAGTATCTCTCCAGGATGTTTAATAATTACAAAGAGAAACATAGTAACTTTACAGAGGCGAAAGCTGGCAGTGTTGAACCAATGTTAATTTTATGTTTTGATAACTGTGCTATAATTATTACATACGATGTTAATATTAGAGGAACCCAGGTGAACAGTACGTGGGAACTCTGTACTATTTTTGCAACTTTTCTATAAGCATAAAATTATTTCAAAGAAGTTTTTAAAAGCCCATTCTTCTGGAAATCTGATGTAGTGCTCTCACGCTTATCCTGTGAGACCGTAAAAGGTGCTCCTTTATTGTAATGAAGTGTCTTTGGTTTCAGAAATAATTATCTTGGACGTAGTTCAGGGTAGACATCTATTAGAACACGTTTTGCTCAGTATCCTGTTGCTGACTGTCATTTGTTACCACGTTTCTCCGAATCATCTTTTAATAACAATTGTAGAAATACCCAAGTTGTGTAAGTTGTTTAGAGATGTTAACTGATCTCTGCTGTAGTCAGTGAACTAGTCTATGGAAGAATTTGAAGATCAGAAGTAGATGACATCTAAAAGTGACACCAAAAGTGAATAAATAGGAGGTATCTGGGGTTGTGTGCCATCGTGATTTTACACACGTGTACAAAAATGTGGCCGCGTTTCCAAGATGTAAAATGTAAGTTATACAGTGTTCTAAATGTTTGTCCTTTTCCATACAAACTGTACTTTAAATGCGTTTCAGCTATGAGAGAAGAAATCTCTGGGAAGTGGGCCACGGAATGAACTTTCTATTCAAGTTTGTAAATATTACAGCAGCAGGTCACTTGTCGTCCATTTGAGATTAGAGCCACATAATAGACTTTCTCAATAAAAATCTATACTGCCACTGTCTGTGTATGGAAAACCATTAGTTGTAGTTGCACAGAGGAGGCTTATGCCTGCTGTTGCAAATACCACTGACAACCTAAACTTACTGAGGTCAGTGGCTCTGTTACTTTGCAAGAAAAATTTCCATCTAGAATAGTGCCTGATGATAAATTAATATTGACTGAGTGAATGAATGAACACTGAAGACTGTATAAGGTGGATGTCCCTATTAAATGTAAAATTCAAATGTCTACAGTGATGCAACTCTAGTGTTGAACGCTCAGAATCCAAGCCATCAAAGTGGCAGTTTTCTTGAGAATTAACTCCTTTCTACAAATCTACACTTGCTCTAAAGGGCATCTCAAATTTCATGTTTGGGAATTTAACGATACTATGAATATTTCCGTACCAGGGTTTGTTTCATTGTGTTTCAGCAGCAGGCTGGATTCTGGTGATGGCAGGGCATACATAGCCCCCAGAACGTTCCTTAGAGAGTTGACAATTGTGTTTTTCCCAAGAAGTTGAGATTAGGGGAATAGAGAGGGTGAATGAAGCATTCTCCTGTTTCAGTAAGTCTTGGCAATCTTGTTAAAATTATTCTAACCCGAAAATATTTCCAAAATACAGGTATTAGTATTATTTACATCGTAAAGATTATTTAATGGCATAACCAATTTGTGTCATTAGCCAGTTTAAAACATACTCTTTAGAGTAATACATATGAATATATTTATTGGAATATACATACTGAAATGAATATCTTCTGCTTTGTTAAAAAGTTGTTGATTTTACATTGTTACAATTCTTTGATTTTGCAGACCTCATTACCCCTCTTTGACAGAAGGGTGTACTTTAAAAATGTCATGTTTTCACTGGTTTAATAAGTGATTCCTCTTCTCCCCATCATGGCATATTATGTTTATCCTAGTCATTGCATCTTTTCAAAGTCATTTATAAAAGGTAATGAGTCTCTTAAAAAGTAGATTTGGTTCGCCTACTTGGAACTCTTTGGAGAAGTAACCACGTGCAGTTGGCTGGGGGAAGCAGGGAAGGTTAATTTTTTCTGCCTTTAAGTACTAGAGAATGTCCACAGGAAACTAAAATTGCTCAGTCTCATTTAATGTTTTGCGGTTTTTATAGTGTCTAAAGTAACCATTAATACTAGGTAGAAGAAAGTATTTGTAATTTTATTTTCTATGAGGAACATAGGCTTTATATTAAAAATATGTGGTTCTAATGTTATATGATACAAACATTCATTCTGGTTTAAAACTTAGGGCAGATTGGAAAGTCGGTGAGATTGGAAAGTCGGTGGGGGGTTTGGTCCTAGCTCTGCCAGATAGCGTCTCTGTGATCTTGAACAAGTCAATTTGTCTTTCTGAATCTCATTTTTTTTTTCTCATGTGTAAAATACTGAAGTTAAGAATAACTCTGTCCACTGTGTGGTTTGTGAGGGTTACCTCAACTAAACATGATAATGTGTCTGTGGTAACACCCAGCACGGGGTCAGGTTGCCCAGCTCCACTTCAGGTCTGTGAACAGCGCCTCCTGGAGGCGAGCTGAGCACCGTGCCTGGAGTACAGTGGCCGCGCTCAGTCGGCTCTGGTTTTCTGATGAAAAGATGCCTGTGAAAGGGTGTTGTGAGCTGTAGTACTGGAAAAAACAGAAAGCCCAAAAATACTTAAATGTTAAAACATGATTAACCAAATAGATGCAGAATAGATATCACAAACCCCAAATCTGTACAAACTAACTCATTGAGGTCTTACTTAATAATTAATACTACCTGATTTTGAACCAATAAAAAAAAGTAATACCATGTAATACTATTTGCAAGCAATGGATTTTGGGCTATTTCAGATCATTTCTTTTTATTCTTTTTTTGCGGGGGAAAAAGTCATTAGTCTGCATTTATAATCAGGACTAGCTTCCTGTAACATTATTTATTTTAACTTTTTATTTATAGATTTTGAAATTTACAATTCTAAATACAGCAATAGTAAGGCACTGCATTTTTGCAGGAAACAAAAAGCACAATTAACATAAAGTCAGAGCCAGCCACAAATAAAATATTCCAGCAAACTGTGTAAGGGGAAAAAAATGCTCTGGGAAGCAGATGCCAAGAAATGTTGCAAAGGTGGCCTTATTACACTGGAAAGAAAAGAATACAGAAGGATTAGTAGTAATCGGAGGAGGAGGAGGAGGAAGGTAGGGAGCAAAGAATGGTGAATGCGTGCTCCCTAAGTGGCAGGCACTGTTAGCTCTAAGCACTTCATGCAGAGTCTCACATCTAAGCCTCCCAGCTACTTTATAAGTTAGGTCCCCACTTTACAGATGAAGTAGCTGAGGCACAGAGAATGTGAAGTAATTTTTCCTAAAACATTATATCCAGGATACAGACTCAGGCTTTTTGGCTCTGGAAGTCATGCTCTTACCTACTCTGTGTCCTGCATCACTACCATCTACTTAACAATGCAGATGACGCTCAGAATGTAGTTTGTATATATTTTGTGAAGAAGTTTTAAATGGTATCATGGGGTTCTCTCCGAGGTATTGATTTGGCCCTTTAGAAAAGTAATTGGTTCATTGATGGGCTCCCTGGTATCCTCAGAAATAATAACCCCCTCAAGAATACCTTAGTGGTAAGACCTTAACTGTCTTTCTAGATGGATTTTTTTTTAACATTCCCTCCATGTATGCATAAAGTGTATTATTACATATAATAATTTCATTTACATACTTCTAACTTTTAATAATTATCAACACAAGTAAATAGATGAAAGGAACGCATAGGGATGGTAAAGTGTAGGATTATATCACCAATGTTTTAGGCAGGGATTGTTTATGAATTTTTGTACTTCCTGACAGACTATGCTGTGCCTAATGAGAGTATTTTATTTCTTTAATAGAATCTCACGTAGTAGGGGCTTAATATCTAATTGATTGCATTATTCTAGGTATAGAAATAATGAAACTCACGTAGTTCTTTCTTTGTGAAAATATTTTACTTCAAATATTTCCTTTCTGCTTGACAAAAGAGCATTGGATTTTTGCTTTAAAGAAAAAACTGTGATTTTTTTTTTGGTTTTATTTTTATTTTTTAGCCTGGACTGTGGCAGAATCAAATGACCAATAGTTTCTGATGACTAACACCTGTTCTTTTTTTTAACTGCAAAATTCTTAAAAAGGTATGGTGACTAAATTATCTTATTCTTAGGCATGATGTTTTCCTTCTTTTTGTCTTCTAACTTTTATAGTGCTCTTTTTTATTGCAATATCCTTCTCAGCCCTAGGACCTAACTTCTAACATTAGCCAAATTCTAAAAGAGGTCCACTTTTCAGAGAAAATTTTGGTTGGAAGATTTTAGCCAGATCTCAGATTCCCTATCATAATTAAAAAATCTTTGAAGCAATTTTTATTGTTAGTTACCTTAATTCAGATTGCTAATCCTGGATTATTTTTCTCTTCAATTGATTATTTAAAAAAGATAGATAGTCTTACATTATCTTCCTTAACTGCACCAAATGGCACCTGATTTAATAAGAAAGTTCTAACTGTATAAAGTACAAAAGTCAGAAAATATGTTGTGAAAGTGTAGAGTTTGGCATTTGTTGTTATTGTAGTGGGCTCAGCCTTCTCCCTCACCCCCATACATGTATCTCCTATATTGTATACCTCACCGTGGTCAAGAAGGCGGCCAGCTGTGTAACTTTGCTCTCAGCAGAGCGTATAATTGGCTAAAGCTGCAATGGCAAATATGTAGCTTACATGCATCCCCTTTCCTGTGCTTATTGTAGACATCTGCTCATGGCATACTTTCTTGCTTAGCCAAAGATAGTTTCATAATGTTCTGTATTTTAGGGAGCCATTACTGGTCAACCAGAGTTTCCATGTGAGAAAACCTATATGCTGTTGCTGGAATAGAGAGTTTGGGATGAGTACTAAAAGTTCTACATCTTCTCCCTTCATGCCTAGGATTTGATGTAGCCCAACATTAAGAGATCTTACTGTCTTAGATTGGTAAGTGTGTTAGCAGTTTAGTAACCTTCTAAGTATACTTAAACACACCTGAATTTAGCACAGCAAAATTGATCCCCTCGCCCCAAAACACCCTTTTTATGAAATATTCTGTTAGGAAACCTTCTTTAGATACCACTGCAGTTCATTTGTGGACAGCTCTTCTATAAATTTACACTCAAAAAGTTATCCTTGGTTAGGGATGGGGAATGGGCTGTGTCTTGTGATCTAACTCCAATTCATTGATAAGATTGATATATTAGTCAGGTTTTACCAGAGAAATATATATAACTAATAAGGTGTGTGTGTGTGTGTGTGTGTGTGTGTGTGCTTGTGTGTTCAGAAAAAGAGAGAGAGAGATTTTAAGGAATTGACTCACATGATCGTGGAGGCTGACAAGCCCAAAATCTGCAGGTTAGGCCAACAGGCAAGAGCTGATGTTGCATTTTAAGTCCAAAGGCAGTCTGTCGGCAGAATTTCCTCTTCTTCAGGGGAGATCAGGCTTTTTAAAATTAAGGCGTACAACCAGTTTGGTGAGGCCCACCCACCTTAAGCCCAGTAATCTGTTTTACTCAGTCTATTGATTTAAATGTTAATCTCATCTAAAAAATACCTTCACAGAAACATCTAGAATAATGTTTAACCAAATATCTGGGTACTGTGGCCTAGCCAAGTTGATGCATAGAATTAACCGTCACAGTTGAGAAAGACTGACTGATTCAGTGATTATTGAATACCTAATATGAGCCAGGCTCTATGCTTGATATTGGAGGACCTCAGCAGATTTAAAAAGAGAAAAATTTAGTCGACAATTTCTTTTCTTGTCAACTAATCTTAGAATAGAAATTAGTCATGCTTATACTAAGTACAAAAAAGGAAGCTATTTCTTAAAAAATATGTAATGGGGGAGATACATTCAATGTCCAATAATTTTATATTTAATTTTAAATTAAATTTAGTGAGAACTACATTGAATTTAAAAATTTATATTCAGTTTTAGAATGACTTTATTCTTAGTAGATTATTCTAGAAATAGTCTTTTTCAAGCATAACAAAATGCCAATCTCTTTAGGAGTAACTTATGTTGAAAGAGAAAATGCTATTTCATCCAGACCCCTGGCTCTGTTCTCTCAGTGATAAAGAGCATTGTTTTTTTGGTTTTGTTTTGTTTTGTTTTTTGTTTTTCATCTTAAAGGAGAGGCTAAGTTTCAGCCTAAGTAGAACACTTTACCTCTTCTATTGAAACATATTCTCTGGCCTCCTCTGCCTAAATTAGAGTGAGTCATTTTTAACATGCTGAGGAAAGGGACTTTTCAGAAAGGCAAGTCAAACCTTTTCTATTTTATTTGGTTGTGAATTGTTATCAGAGATGGTGAAAAATTTTATTAGGAAAAAAAGTAAGGATATGATATAATACAGAATGAAAGAAACTAGTAGGTGTTAATACTTGGAATGAAGTTTTAATTGTTGTGGGTATTTGATGACTATTTGCAACTTCTTGCAGGGCTTAATATGTCTTAATTCATTTCCAGAAAAGAATTAACTAAAAATGATTTGGATTAACATTTTCCACTGCTAAGGTAAAGGTATGAATTCTGTATTGGATAAAATGATTCTGGGGCTTCCTTGGTGGCACAGTGGTTAAGAATCCGCCTGCCAATGCAGGGGACATGGGTTCGAGCCCTGGTCCGGGAAGATCCCACATGCCGTGGAACAGCTAAGCCTGTGCGCCACAACTGCTGAGCCTGTGCTCTAGAGCCCGCGCGCCACAGCTACTGAAGCTCACGTGCCTAGAGCCTCTGCTCCACAACAAGAGAAGTGACCACAGTGAGAAGCCCGCGCACCAGAGTGAAAGTAGCCTACGCTCTCCGCAACTAGAGAAAAGCCCGTGTGCAGCAATGAAGACCCAACACAGCCAAAAATAAAATAAATAAAATGAATAAATTAAAAAAAAAGATTCTGTTCAGAAACACATACTAGTGAGTTAGTTGTGCAAGTGGGTGCTAGTTCTGAGCAGGGTGATCACAAGCCCGGTTTGCTTGAGACAGTCCTTTGAATGCCTGCTATCCTGCCTTAATTCTTTTTAGCACCTGTGTATTTGTTTGTTATTGTTCCCAGGAAAATTATTGCAAATTTATTGGTTTAAGACAACACAAATTTTTAATTATATAGTTGTATAGTTCAGAAGTCCAATATAGGTCTCCCCAGGCTAAAATCAAGGTGTCAGAGAATCTGTTTCCTGTTCTTTCAGTTTGTTGGCAAAATTCAGTTCCTTGTGGTTGTAGGACCTAGGTCTCCATTTCCTTGTTGCCGATACACCTCGAGCCCTTTCCAGCTTCTTTGGGAGCTACATTTTGGCTCATGGCCCCCTTCCTCCAGTTTCAAAGCCAGCAGCAGCAGTTTGAATCCTTCTGATTTGCACCGCTCTGACCCTTCTTCTCTCATAGCATCTTTCCTCTGACTCATGTGATTAGATTCAGCTCAACAGGATAATCTAGGATAATCCCTCCAGCTCAAGGTTCATAACCGTAATCACATCTTCAAAGGCCCTTTTGCCTTGTAAGTTAACATATTCACAGGTTCTAGGGATTAAGACATGAGCATCTCTGGGGGAGTTGGTGAATTATTCTGCCTCTGATGCACCTTTTCACTCTTAGGAATGTCCTGGTTTGGCTGCTAAATTACATGGTCATCCAATTTGAGTAGCCAGTTGAATTATGTAAAACACGAATAAAAACCAAAGCTCAGCTTTCTTCCTCCCTCTCTTTTAAATTTATGTTTCAGTTCTTTCCTTTTCTGTTCCCTCTCCTGCATCCCTTTGACACCTTTGCAAAGGTTCTGAATCGTTTTCCTGGCTGACTTGACAGAAGTCAGCAAGGAGGAAGTGTACGTCATTTCTTTTTTGCCCATTAGTTATGGATAAAGGAGCCACACGTTTTAGGGTGTGAGGGCTTCCATCATTCTTTTAGTCTTTTGCCTTTGAAGCCTGCCATTCTCATGTACCTCAGTGTTCAGTGACAGTGTAACTGGCGAATCTTGAGGTTGTAGCGTCTAAATGTGAGCTGCTACTAGTGCTTGACGCTATCCTTAGACTGTTGCATGGGGAGCGGAGGAATTAAGACAGGCTTTTCTTCCCCCTCTACCTTTAGACTTTATTTTGTACCAGAGAGGTCACTGGGCATTGCATTCATTTAAATAGCTGCTGATTTTTTTCAGAGGGGGTGGTTTTATACTCTAGAAACAATTTTACGAGTACAGCTGCCTTTTTAAATAAAGTAAGTACTTGAATGTTTTTGTTTCACATTTTTGCAAATTTTAATTTATTCAATTACACTACATTAATTGAAGAAAACAATTGTGTATTTTATGTGTGTCTGAAGACCAAATTGCCATTTATGTCTATTCTTCAACTTAAATGTGTAATCTGGAATTTTTCCCAAAGCAATTGGGAAAAATAACCATTTTGTATTTAGATAGATTTATTTGTTCCTTGGACAATCTAAAAAAAAAGACCAATTTATGATTTTTAACCCTATATCTTAATAAGCTAAGCAGATATTGGATACATGCTAATTTATAGATACTTGAGTCCTTAATTTAGTAGTGAATCCATCAGAGTTTAGATTTAGTTAAGTAACACCTAAGATATAAAACCTGTGCTACACATCTCTAAAGTTAATTTTTTTCTTTTCAGTTTACAATGCCAGTTTTACACTCCATTTGCTGTCAGTGGAAATGTAGGTGGCAGACACAGCACATATTTATCATCACCGAGTTCACTATATCATACAGGAAAAGCACATTAATATGCCGTACAGAAAGCCTAACACACATAAACAACCACTTAGCATTTTTAAGAACATATCTGACTTATTGATTAGCTTAAATATCTTTCAGTCGAGCGTGACACCCATGTGGAGTGCATGCATTCACGTACTTATCTCGGAGCGAGTGCTGCTTGGACTGATGAATGAGCGTGTCTCTTCCGTATGTATCATGACGAAGATCAAACCTTAGAAAGCTTTTCCCTACCCGTTGGAATCCCTAAATCTTGTCACAATTAAATTATTCTCAGGGTTCTTCAGGTAAAGTGCACTCTGGAACACAACTTTAAAAAACCCTATTCTACATCTACATTTACGTTTGGTGTTCTGAGCCTCTTTTCCTGAAGTCTGTGCTGCTGTTCTGGGTTCCAGGCCCAGTGGTGGATGCAGTGGGGTATGGGATGCGTCTTAATTTCTGTTTCTCATGAACTCTTATGTTCTTCTATAAACTCTACCCTGTAAATTAGCCTCAAAATGTGTGTGTATGTTTTAAAAATATGTACAATACCTGTTAGGTTTTTTTCTCATTGGAATACTTCATTGAAATTAGGAAATATCAAAATATAATATCTAGTTTACATAGATAACTGACCTAAACCTCAGAGAACGAAATAAAGAAATAAGAAATAATATAGATGTGAAAAAATGGGGGGGGGGGAGAAATGCAATTTATATAAGGGATAAAGAACAGATGAGTAAATTTTTGCTTTTGACTTTTATGGGAATTTATGTGCATTCTAGAATTGGGACATTTTAAAAGAAAAATGTCCTAGCTTTTTCTTTTAGCAAAGCAATACAGTAGGAAGTAATGTATTTAAAAGTTTTATGGTTTCCTCAGGTACTCAGTTTATTTTCTAATATTTTCTCTCTCTAAAACAAAAAGAAAAACAGAATATTTACAAATTATGGTTTCTTGTGTACTTTCTACAACCCTGCTTGGGGGAGCTACTGTGAGCTCTCTCTCTGTGGACACTGTTCTCTCTCTGTGGACACTGTGCCCTTCTTCTTCCTCTAGTCATTCCTTCTGGGCTGAACTGTCTAATGACGCCAGTCAATCCATTTCATTTTATTTTAGTTAATTTCCACACATATTTATAGAATTTGTTAAATAGTGTGGTATAATCTTCAGTCTCTGTTTTCTACTCATCCTTTCCCTTCCTTTTCCATATTTGTGCTATCACATCTTCATAGTGCACTCTAAAATCTGTAGTTTGGGATTGACATGTACTCACTGCTATATTTAAAATGGATAACCAGCAAGGACCTACTGTATAGCACAGGGAACTCTGCTCAATATTATGTAACAATCTAAATGGGAAAAGAATTTGAAAAAGAATAGATATATGTATATTTATAACTGAATCACTTTGCTGTACACCTGAAACTAACACAACATTGTTTATCACCTATACTCCAATATAAAATAAAAAGTTAAAATAAAATCAAATCTGTAGCTCTGCATTCGACCACATTCTCAGGTTTCCATCTCTCAGTTTCCTACTATTTTGAATACTTTGCTTCCCAACATGGTGAATGTTTGGGAGAACTGAAAGCATCATTTTGCCCCTAACCTTTTTTTTTTTAACCCCCAGAAAAATTTAGCCGTTCTTAGCTTCCCTCCCATTATCCTTTAGGGTCTTTATCTTGGACCTAGGAATTCATTGTCTCCATCTCCCTTACCCATCATATCTAACTAGTTTATAGTCTTAGTAGTTTTTGCTCCTGTCAGTTCCTTACCATTCTCAAAAGCCAGCCTCATCCACTCCTTTACAGCCTTATTCTTAGAATACTACAGACGTTTTTGCTCTCCTCAGATCTGAAGTATTTGATATCCTTTCTATCCTCAAATCCATCCCATACATTGTCAGATTAATCTTCCTAAAACATTGCTTTTACTCTGTTATTCTTCTGCTTAGGAACCTTTAATGGCCCCACTTTGTTTATAGATTGAAATTTGGAATCTCTATCCTGATTTTGTTAGGGATTTCATATTTTTTTTAATTGAAGTATAGTTGGTTTATAGTGTCATGTTAGTTACAGGTGTACAGCATAGTGATTCAGTTTACATATATGCTTATATGTTTGTATATTTTTTTTCCAGATTCTTTTCCCTAATAGGTTACTACAAAATATTGAGTCCAGCCTGATTTTCAAGGTACTTTCATAAAGTTGTCCTAGTTTACTGTTTAGCCTTATCTTCCACTAGTGAGTAGCAAAAGTTCTCCCGTTTCTGTCAAGATGGTCCCAGTGTACTGAGAACTTTCCCGCTTTTGCATATCCTTCCTCACTTCACAATACTTTTAATCTTCTTCTTGCCCTGTGACGTCCTTCGTATTTTCATCTTAACATGCTCATCTAAAGCTTACCTGCTGTTTTCCTAACTTGGAGCTCATGTCCTGTACACTCTGTGAAATCTTTCTGAACAATATGGTCTACTGTAATCTCACCCTCTTCTGAACTACTGTTTTTTGTTTTTTGTTTTTTTTTAATTTATTTATTTTTGGCTGTGTTGGGTCTTCGTTTCTGTGCGAGGGCTTTCTCCAGTTGGGGCGAGCGGGGGCCACTCTTCATCGCAGTGCGCGGGCCTCTCACCATCGCGGCCTCTCCCGTTGCGGAGCACAGGCTCCAGACGCGCAGGCTTAGTAGTTGTGGCTCACGGGCCTAGCCACTCCGCGGCATGTGGGATCTTCCCGGACCAGGGCACAAACCCGTGTCCCCTGCATTGGCAAGCGGACTCTCAACCACTGCGCCACCAGGGAAGGCCTGAACTCCTGTTTTGATTTTTGCCTCTCACAAGGCACTTTCTGTTTAGTGTTTTGCACTAGTACTTGTTTGTAGTTGGGTCTAGATTCTGTATTGTTAACTGGATTTTAAGTGTCAAGAGATCAGGAACCATGTTATACTTCTTTAGATCTCGCTTATGGACTAAGTATCATTCATTACAAATCTCAGATGATACATTGATATTTGCTCACTCATTATTTCCATAAATATTGATTACCTATACCCAGGCACTATTGATTATGAGTTAAACAAAAGAAGTAAGGACCCTATATTCATGGACCTTACATTCTAGAAGGGAGAGATAAATATTCTCCAGCGAATTTAACAGTGTCTGTTTAATCACAGTTGGGGAATGTGGTTTACTACTTTTTTGACAAGGGAAAAACCCAAGAATTGCTTTCTTTTTTTCTCTGCTGTCATCGGTATGTATAATTTTTAAAAATAAAATTTTGATAGAGTAAATTACTCTTGAAATCACAGGTTTTCAAATGGTAAAACAATTGTTTTCTTTTAAATGTACATAATACTGATATGCTCTAAGTCTAAATTCAGTAGACAAAATAATGGAAAGTATGATTCATATATTTTTGACATTTAAACAATTATAGTAAATTTGTATATCATTTATATGATAGGTAACCTGATGTGAAATAATTAAAAGGTAGTGAAAATATTTTTAAAAGGAAGTTTCCCTAAACTCAAATCTATGAAAAGTTTTTATTTAATATGCTAAAGCTGTCTTTTATAGAAGAATAAGATTAGATTAAAATTAAGTACATTATTAGATACATGATTATTTTAGCTTTAAGTGTTTCTTCCAATGGCTCGAACAACATCATTTGTTTCATAGGTATGGTTTTTTGAGATTGTAATAACCACGGAAAGTTAATGTTGAAAGAATGGCAAAGTATGCTGTGAAACGAAAAAATTATTGTATTTGCAAATGTAAAATCATAATTTACATAAATGTTATAGTTAGGCACATTATGAATGTAAATATGCGTTCTCTATTCTCAGTCCTGTAATGCCATTCTTTGTCCAGTGGGAGATGAAGAGTGATGTTGAGACTGCTGTTTAACCTATTATAACAGCTTTAAAAAAATTAAATCGCGTTGATGTAAATATGAGGAGGGGAAAGAGTATTTATCTCCATTAAGTGACATAAAAAGCCATGGTAAGAGTAACAGGCGGTGGGTGTGCATTAAGCGGTGGAATCCCTAAATGCAGATGCTAATTATAAGCACAAGGACAGTTGCCTCCCACATACGTAACTGCTGTATATTTTCTTTAGTTAGAGTATAATTCAGGCTTCTTGAAGTGCTGAATATGGCTTTTATTTTTTCACTTCCCCTTAGCATATATATTAAAAAAAAAAACCAATAAAAGCACTTTTGCTGGACTGTGATTTTGATGGATATAGGTGGAATATTAAACCAAATGCTGTAAAGATAATTCACATGATTTGCTCTTGGATGGTGTTCATTGAGTGCCTTACTTGCTTCCCGCTATTGAAAAACAAATGTTTAGCAGTAAGGTTAAAATTATTTAAACATATTTGAGCACAGTTTACTTTGCTGTTGTGTACCAAGGACTTTAATTTAAGGCTTAGATTATGAAAAGATGTATTAGTACAGGCATTAAGAGTATGTTTGTTTAGATTATTATAGTCTTTAAAACTTATTTTGGTGATGGTCTCTGGCATCATGTCTTGAAAGTGATATATTGCTTCTTCATCATCAGTTTTGACATTTTTTAAGTAATCTGAGAAAAAGGAATTTCCTTTGCATATTTTACAGTCCCTTTCAATGATGATTTTGTAATGTATTCTTCAACTGTTGAAAGGTACATAGTACAGAAACCCTGTTCTTAGAAGGTAGCTGGCTTTTAAGTGTAGAATAGCAGGAAAAGTGTTACAGACTTAAATTATTTTTAAAACTTTGTTTTTAGAAACAGGAGTACAAAAAACCCCTTTGTAATCTTGCCACTTTTTTATTCTTAGGTATGCTTTTTCTTTAGCTTTTAGTAACTTGTAATTTAAGATCACAGTTATTAGGTGTATTTCTGCATTTTATATATCGCTCCCAGATGCTACAGTATTAGTTTTTATCACTGCATATTTTATGAAATGTCAGCCTTCTGTTGGCTGTTCACGCAGCATTGTTAGTGATCAAAAAGACACAACACAAAGGAGAGGAATCTAAACAGTTGGCTTATCTTTGTCCTTCACTGTGACAAAAATACTATAAAATTACTTTATTATAAAAAGTCAGGTAAAGGCATCATTTAACATGCAGTGAAAGGATAAATGTCTTTGTTTTTTAGTGAAATAAAATCTTAAAATGTTTAATATCAAGAAATGCAGTTATAAAGAGAAATAATATCTAATTGTGCTAAGTTTGCCTTTGTAAGGAACGAGGGTGATATGTTGTGTGTGACGTGGTGGCAATGCTATCCCTAGAAAAAGCCCCACGATTTTTGACAACACAAGAGGTGACCCAGTTTGAACTCTTAATTTTTGTCACTCAAAGTACATTCTAGAAAAGTGGGTATTAGTTTTAGTGTGTGCATTAAGTTGTATGTGATCTGGTTTATTATTTTCTTGAATTGACTTACTTTGTAGTTTAAAACTTTATTCCATAGATTTAAAAATTCTTTTTTCTCTAATTCAGTGATGTCAATATCAAGATAAAAGTATAGAATGGGAAGAAATTTTCAAAGCCTGAAAGAAAATCTGTTACGAATAAAAATCTTGAATGATTTTGATCAGCTGTTGTGTATGCCCACCACAGCAGTTGGTTCAATCAATTTTATGTTTGGGGATGGTTTTATTAAAATGAGCTGCTGCTTTCAGTAAATCATTGAGAAAGATGCTGGCTTTATACATTGTCTTTTGGGTGGAAGCATGGCAATAATAGTTTCTTTTTGCAGCCTTGTAAGTCACTATTGGTGGAGACAATTCCTGATCACCATAGATGTCAAGGCGTTTTTGTGTCACTGGTGTGGGCATTAGACTAAGAAATGATTTTTGTATAAATACATGCGCTTTCACGGCAATCTGTAGGAAACTGCCGTTTCTAAAGAAAAATAATTGTTAGCAGATAATAATGATTTTAATATCTTCTTTTTATTGCACACAGTTTCAGTTTTTATAAATGATTGAAAGCTTCATTGTTTTCATTTGGGAGAATTAGACTTCTGAGAAGCAGTTTGAAGGACAGCCATTGGATACGTATAAGTTAGCGGCCTCTTTTTTGTCACAAGGTGCCCGGAACACTCCCCCAGAGTGAGGTCCCTAGTTCGACAGCATTGATGTTACCTGTGAACTTGCTGCACATGCAGAATATTGGGCCCAACCCCATGCCTACTGAATCAGAATCTGCATTCTGATCAACAGGTAACTTGTATACCTGTATACCAGGTAACTTGTATACACATTAAAATTTGAGAAGCACTGCTATAATGTTTCTCAGCCAAAACCTCTCATTTGCTCTGCATGTGTGTGTTGTAATTGTGGGATGCTGATTGCATTTGGTCATCTGCAGTTCAGGAGTTGGAGGAGGCAATAGGAAGTTCACATCAGAATTTTCGTGGGACCCTGAAGTAGGCAAGTATTTGATGTAGAACTCCAGGGTTTTGGTCGTTAACTAATTACAATTAGAATCAGTTGCTACTTTGTATAGATATTATAGGTGGGAAGCTTCACGTGACTCTGTTAATGTTAAGCAGTTGGTTTCTTTTTTCTTTTTTTCCAATTAGTTATTTATTTTTGGCTGCATTGGATCTTCATTGCTGCATGCGGGCTTTTCTCTAGGCGAGTGGGGGCTACTCTTCGTCGCGGTGCACAGGCTTCTCATTGCAGTGGCTTCTCTTGTTGCGGAGCACGGGCTCTAGGCGCGTGGGATTCAGTAGTTGTGGCACGCGGGCTCAGTAGTTGTGGTTCGTGGGCTCTAGAGCTAGGCTCAGTAGTTGTGGTGCACGGGCTTACTTGCTCCCCGGCATGTGGGATCTTCCTGGACCAGGGCTTGAACCCCTGTCCCCTGCATTGGCAGGCGGATTCTTAACCACTGCGCCACCAGGGAAGCCCCTCTTTTGGTTTTTAAGTGTCTTAGCAAGTTCCAGATATTCTGATGTGTTCTCCCAGCAGTAGTGTAGTCAGCGTTTCCAAAGTATATTCTGTGGTTTGTTTTTCCCAGGAGATGCTCTGAGTAGAAAGAGCCCATGGTCAAGTAAGTTTGGAAAGCACCGTATATTTTGTTCCTCTCTAGGATAATCACAATGTACATTGGTTTATATTAAAAGATCTGAGAACCTGGGGTAGCTTAACTCAATTTAGCATTTTCCAAATTTACTTGACCGTGGCGTCCGGCATCCTTTTCTTTTTCTGTTTTTTTTTTTTTTAAAAACACAGTGATTCTTATCTTTTCTTTAGCAGATGCACACACTGGCTTCTTTCCAGTATTTATTTTTCTTAATCAAAATAAGAGATAAGGACAACTTTTGAAATTGCTGTGATGTTATGCCACATAAAACATACTTTCCAATATTGTTATTTATAATAAGTGCGAAAGATATTGGTACAGCCCTTGTGTGCTGAAGGGATTGAGCATGGCAGACATTTCCAGAGCTGGAATAACTGAGAAAGCATCTTCCAGAAAGTGAATGTTGACTAGATCTCAGTCAGACTTGGTGGGCAAATGGACAGGAGGAAATTGAGCATTCCCAATATTTGCTAGAATGAGGAAAGCCATGAGCGAGCCATGAAACAAGTTAAACATTTCAGCTCAATGAATGGTTACTGAAATCCCAAATATAGAGTAAGGTTTATACTTGACCTTGGGCATACAATAGTAAGAAAGAGTCAGTTCTGCCCTCCATGTGCCTGTTGGAGTAGGTAAAGTATAGCCCAGTAAATGTATGAGAGCTAAAATCCAGGATTTTCCAGCTAAAATAGGATTTTCCCAGGGGATTTGTAAGAAGTAAAGTTGGCCAGTGTACTGTATGCTGGAGAGCCTGAGGCACGATGCAACTGTAGTGATAGGGGCCTGCAGTTAGGGGAACAGAGGAAAGAAAATTAGGAGAGAAGAGCAGAGGTAAGATAGGGCAGACCAAACAACCTTGGAAATCTTAGAGCTAAAGGTGCCGGTAAGTCTTAAATGCAATGTATTGTGATAGTTAAAATCAGTGCTAGACTCTGAAGTAAGATGGAGTGGGCTCACCTCCTGATGACTTCACATCCTGGGGCCTCACTCTCTTCAACTTAACGTGGGAGTAATATGGTAGGAAAAATGGCAAGTGGATGGCTTAAAAAATACTTTTTAAAAAAACTTTAATTAAATTAAAAATACTTTAATCTGTACCCAGATTCACCTACTGTTAACATTTTACCTCACTTATCAGTTGGGTGTGTCTCCTCCCTTTTTCCCTCGAGACACACACACACACACACACACACACACACACACACACACACTTTTTTCCCCCTGAACTTTGAGCAGAGATTGCATTTATGCCTGAAAGTATGTCAATGTGTATTTCTTAGTAGGGATGTTCTCTTCTTCCGTATCTATAGTACAATAACCAGCTTCAGTAAATTTAGTATAATACTTATATCTAATCTGTTGTCCATATTCCATATTCGTCACATGATGCAATAACATTCCTTATATAAGCATTTTCTCCCTTCAGTAAGAATTAAGTCTAGGACCAGCTAATGCATTTAGCTGTCATGTCTCTTTTGCCTTCTTTAATTTGAAATGGTCACACAGCCTTTCTTTGTCTCTTATGACATTGACATTTTTGAATGATGCAGTCCTTCATTTGTCTGTCTGTCTGCCTGTCACTCCTCATTTGGGATTGTCTGCTGTTTCCTCGTGATTAGATCCAGGTTCTCTGTTCCAACCAGAAAACTACATAAATAATGATGTAACCTTCTCGGGATATCTCATGTGGAGGCACATTGAGAATGTGAATTTTGATCATTAGGTCAGAGTGTTATCAAATTTCTCCACTGTAGAGCTAGTTTTTTTTTCTTCTTCTTGGAAGTGTAATAAGCAGTCAGTGGGGAAACACTTCAAGATCATGCAAATATCCTGCTCCTCATCAAAATTTCCACCTAGATGTAGCATCTGTTGATGATTCTTGCCTGGTACAGTTTTTTCTATAAAGGTTGCAAACTGCTGACTTTCCAATTCCAGCCCCCCTTCCAGTCAGCATCAGCGTTCTGCTGTAAGCAGAAACCATTCTGATTGACTGATTTACATATTCATTCAGTCATTTATCATTGGTATGAGCTCATGGATATCTGTTCTTTTCAATGATTTGTAATTCATTACTTAATTATTTTGATGCCCAAATTGTCCAGGTTTGGTTAGTAGAAGTGCATGGCATTCCCCCATAAGATTTTTGAGTGCTTCCTTACTTTCTGGCAAAGCAAGTGGTCATAGACTTATCTCTGATCTGTTCTGCCCTGGCGGCTCTTGGCAGCCATTTCTCTGAAGAGCTCTGATTGTTTGGTTTTTTAAAAATTAATTAATTAATTACTTTGTTTATTTACTTTTTTTTTTTTTTTTTTTTGGCTGTGCTGGGTCTTAGTTGCGGCGTGCAGGATCTGCTTCCCCGACCAGGGATCAAACCCTGGCCCCCTGCATTGGGAGTGCGGAGCCTTACCCACTGGACCACTGGGGGAGTCCCGAGCTCTGATTGTTGTAAGTGAGGGAATGGTATTAGTGTTCTCCTTGCTAGTGGACTGTGCTCATCACTGTGGGGTCTTGGCCTTTAGGCCCTTTTAGAGGAGAGAGCGCTAGGAGGTAAGTACGGGTGTATGTATGTATACACATTTACATTGATACATAAATGTATGCAGACATGCATACTGGGAAACACACATATTCACATTTTAGAAATCTTAGTTCACACCAGTATCTCTATTTCTAATCCGTCTCCACAGGGTTCTTTCTTGTTTTCCACTTTTCCATATTTATGTGTCCCTTCTTTCACAGTGACAGTATTGGCTTCCAACAGCATCAACACATTAACTTATTTGTGCAACTCCATAACAGATCTAAAATAGTTTCAGAATTGGTTCATTATACCACTAGAACAAACACCCTTACCAAAAACTTTACCCGTTCAAGGTTTGTTTGAAGTTCTCCATCCTCACGCCACCCAATTCTGTGAGTATATATAATCAAATGCTGTACTCATAATTACTTGGATTTCTTCTTTCTTTATAATCCGTGTAGATACGGTAAGTGTGGATACGGTAAAATACAGTTGAGTGCACTCATTTTAGTTTTCTTTCAGCTTCACATCCTTGTTGACTTAATTTTTTGAATATGTAGAAAATGATTTACTTTTCCAAAAAATAAAATTGTATGAAAAGGTCTTTCCATGTTTCCCATTTACTCCATCCTTTATAGGTAAACAACGTTACTGTTTTTTAGTTCATCCTTCCTTTTATAAAGATAAGCAGATAATTTTTCCTACATTTTTTTATTTCCCCTTTCTTATTAAAAGTGTAGTGTACTATATATGTTCTTCTGCAGTTTGCTATTTTTCATTTTTCAATATCTCTTGGAAATCACTTCATATCAGTTTATAGAGATTTCTCATTCATTTTTACAGATACTACTTTATTTTGTGTATGTACCATGGTTTATTCAACCAATGTCTTACACATAGGTATTGAAGTAATTTCCAGTATTTTGCAATTGAAAATAATACTGTGATGAATATCCTTGTGTATATGCATTTTCATATTGTTGCACGTTTATCTTCAGGGTAAATTCCTGGAAGTGGGCTCACTGGTTCAAAGAGTAAATGCTTATGTAGTTTAATGAGATATTGCCCAGTTCCTTTGCATAGGGTTGTACCATTTTGTGTTTCCACTAGGAGTGTCTGGGAGTGCCTGTTTCCCCACAGCCTTGCCCACAGAGTGTACTGTGAACGTTTTGAATTTTTCCCAATCTGATAGATGAGAAATGCTATCTCAGTGTACATTTAATTTGCATTTCATCTTATTATGAGTGGAGCTGAATGTCTTTTCGTCTGTTTAAAAGCCACTTTCTAGGGACTTCCCTGGTGGCACAGTGGTTAAGAATCCGCCTGCCAATGCAGGGGACATGGGTTCAAGCCCTGATCCAGGAAGATCCCACATGCCGCGGAGCATCTAAGCCCGTGCGCTACAACTACTGAGCCTGCGCTCTAGGGCCTGCAAGCCACAACTGCTGAAGCCTGCGCACCTAGAGCCCGTACTCTGCAACAAGAGAAACCACTGCAATGAGAAGCCCGCGCACCTCAACGAAGAGTAGCCCCCGCTCTCCGCAACTAGAGAAAGCCCGCATGCAGCAACGAAGACCCAACACAGACAAAAATAAATTTTTAAAAAGCCACTTTCTATAGGACATTTTGTCTTTTTGAAAGTTGTTTGTAATGATATTAACCATCTATCAGTGAGTTATAGTGTAAATGTTTTCTTCCAGTTTGTCATATCTCTTTTGATTTTGCTTCTGGTATTTTTGTCATGTGTAAGTTTTGTATTTGTATTTTAGTTCTAATTAGAAAGACTTTTCTTTTATAATTCCCAGGTTATAGGAGGAATTCAACTTATAAAAAAGTACTTGTATAGTTTCATTTTTTACACTTAAATCTCCAGTCCATTTAGAGTTTATTTTTGTGTATGGTGTGAGAAACAAATCAAGTTTTTGTCTTCTTTTTCTTTTCCCCAAATGTCTATCAATTTGTTAAAAAGCCCACTCTTGTAGCAGTGTGTTGGGATGTCACTTTATCGTAGCTAAATCTATTTTTGGACTTTGTGTTCCGTTTCATTGGTCTGTCTCTTCAGCAGTGCCACACTGTTTTAAGTATAGAGGCTTTGTAGTATGTTTTAATGAGAGTCATTCCCTCCCCTGCCATATCTGTTCCGTTTCAGTGTTTCCTAGCTTTTCCTGAGCTTTTCTTTGCCACTTGAACTTCAATATCAAATTGTCTAGCGCAAGTTAAATTTGTAAATTTATGACATGTTGATGTTGAGATGTCCTAACCAAGGACAAGGTGTTTCTTTTCTGTTGTTTAGGCCTACTTTTGTGTCTTTGAAGAGTGTTTATTCTTCTTCATGTAGGTTTTGAACATTTCTGTTTATTCCTAAATATTTAATTGTTTTTATTACTATTTTAAATGGGACTTTCTCATTCATTAGCTATCCTCTCTGGTTTTATTTGTATATGTGAGTGATTTTTGCATGTTTATTTTATATCCTGCTACCTTGCTGAATTCTTTTGTTTTTTGAGTTTCATCATTGATTTTCTAGGGTTTTCCAGCTCGTCTGCTTCAGGTCATCTGCAAATAGCTTTGTTTCTTCTTTTCTAATTCTTATTTTTTACATTTCTAATGGTTTTCTCTAGTCTGATTTCAGTGACTAATATGTCCAGAAGAAAAGTAATAGTGGTCATGGTGGGCATTCTTGCCTGTTTTTGACCTTGGTAGGAATGAATGTTGCATTGAGATCTATCAGTGGGAGAAAATAATGCACTGTTCCAAGAGCTTTAGAGGCACTCTGTGTATTTACATGTGTATTTATGTGTATTATTATATATCATTCTCTGTAATATCTCTCTTCCCTTTCATAGCCAAGTGTTTTGAAGGAGTTGTCTCTACCTGGCAACTTTTCACCTTCATTTCCTCACCTCCCACTCTCACTCCAGCAACTCCACTCTGGTTTCTCCATTGTGAAAACTAAAGCCACCTTTTAAGACCTCTGTGTTGTTAAATCTCATGGGATTTTCTTTCCCCTTTTCTTTGTCTTACTTTCTTCCTTTTCCTCTCAGTAGCATTCAACATTGCAGACCATGCCTTCTTCTAACTGTGCTTTTCCTCCTTAGCTTCTATAAAATCACATTCTTCTGCTTATTCCTTTTCAGTCTTCTAGCTCTTCTTTCTCTACTTGGCTTCTAATGGCATGTTCTAGGCCTCTTCTTTTAAAATTCTATCTTCTTTTTGAACTTGATGTATATTAGCTTTCTATGCAAACCTATGGCAAATTTTCATTACAGTTATAAATAAATTATTATTACAGTTAGAGTGACATTGCTGGTCTACACCTGTCTTCTGAGATCAAGATCTACATGCCCACCTGCCTATCTGGTATCTGTTTCCACTTTGAGATGTCAAATCACTTCACAGTGTAAGTTCTAACCCCTTTCTCAAATGCCTCCAGTTTTATTTAAGTGACTAGTGTCATTATATATCTTATTGTAAAAGCTGGAAATATGAGTAATTTTCATGATCTTTCTTTTTCACTCATCACATTTATCCACTGCATTATCAGGTTGTATTGCTTCTCTTTCTACTCTCTAGTTTTCTCCAGCCCAAAGGAAAGGGAGACCCAGACAGAAGAATCATCACAAGTAAAGAATAGAGACATTATATTTGGTAGAATACATAGAGAGTGGAGACATACAAGTAACATTAGAAGTAACTAACAGCCACATTGTCGAGGATACTGATTGTAAGGATATGGAATTTGTGTGGCTATTGGATGCTCATAGGTAAACGAGATGATCAGTTTACTTTTGCAGCACTTAGTAACATTGAGAAAAAGGGAGAAGGACTGCAGATGGGAGACTAGTTAGGAAGCTAGCAGCTTTCGGAGCTTTGTTAAGAGATATTAAGTGCTTCTATTAGGACATGACATTGGGGAATAAAAAGAGACAAATTTGGTTGATACCACAATGTTATTCAGTAAGATATGATAACAAAGTGGATCTGAAGGTACGAAAGAGAATTATTGAAGACTCAGGATTTTCTTACAAAGCGAAGCAGGTGAGCAGAAAGTTTTAGAGAAAGATAATGAGTTCTGCATTTGATAAATTGTCTATAAGGTGCTGATATGGATTATCAGGTAGAGACATTTAGGGAATGATTGGATGTGGTGAGTTGGTTTCTTCTTCAGTGTTGGCTACATCTGATAGTGTGGTGACTGTCCAGAGCAGTGCAGAGATGTCATTTGAGCCAATATCCAACCAACTGGCAGTGTCTACTTTGGGTGTTACGTACATGCCAGCTGTGGCTTAGTTCTTGAGATCCAGGCCAGGACCAGAGACATGAGGACAGAAAATGTTAGTTGAAGGCATGAAATTTGAATGAGGCTGCTAAGCCAAAAAAGGGGCGGGGGAGAGGGTGAAACGAGGAAGAAATCAGCCAAAGAAAGATCTTGGAGAACCTCCTATATGTTCATAAGGTGGCAGCATAAGAAAAAGGGTCAGAAACTGATGGGTCTATTGTTGGAAAAAAAATTATATAAACAAGGGAAAGAGAATTTTAGGAAGGAGATCTTAGTTGTTAGGGCTATAGAGAAATCAACGAGTATAAGGACGTGGGAAAGGACATTACATTTGGAGCTTGAGAGTACAATTTCAGTAACTTGGAAAGGGCAGGAGTTATATAAAAAGGGTTTTGTACTTCTCCAAAGATATTGTTGATGAAAAATGTCCCATAAGCAAAATAGGGAGAGTTTTTGAAAAGTTAAATAGGCAAGTAATGCTAGTATTTTGCTAGGCTTTGAAAAAGTTTGTAAAATGTAAAATAAGTGACAATTTAAAAAATCCATCATGGATTGGAAACTGAATCAGCGATAGGAAATGAAAAGTATGGTGAGTAGGTCCTTTTAAATGGAGTGGTATATGTAAGCAGCAGGAACCCTCTGGAAGCATGCAGTGAAACATTCCAGATTTTCACATGGTACTCAAGATGTAGGAAGCAGGATGCTGGTAAAGCAAATGGTGAGGAATAAGTGCGGGAATACCACTGCAGGCTGCAGGCGGGCAGGGGCCTGGCAAAGGGGCTCTCATTTTTGTCATCCGCAAAGTGACATTTTAAGTAAATTGGGTTATGTTTTACGAAGAATAATGAGTTGTGACTGATTTATTCTGATATAGGAAAGAAATGGAATATATCGGAGATAGAGTATACCTAGAAATACTGGCCTACTCTGATGATCTGGCCAAAAGCGGCCACTAAAAGGGTATTTTAATTATAGAAGCAATTTGGTGTAAGAATAGAAAGAGATGAAAATGTAACAGGATCTGAGAAAGGAGGTACATTATCTCATTGTTATCAAACTTTAGCACTTAATACATTGTGTAGTTCTGGTTGGTGACTCTTAAGTAAGACTCAACTCTCTATAGACACCAAAAAGGAAAGAGATAATCATGGATTAGGGAAAGTGGACACGTTAAATCAAAATCGGAAACCTTATATCCAGCAAACTTTCTGAATTTTCCTATTAAATCTAATAAAGTGTCTTTAAAATCCCCTTGGATGTCTTCAGTTGACTATCATAACTGAAAAAATGACAACTTTGTTTCTTTTTTTATTCATTTTGCCTTTTATTTTTTATCTTAATGTGCTGTCTTGGAAATTTTAGTACAGTCTCTTATAAAAGTGGTGATGGTGGGCATCTGTCTTACTCTTTTGTAAAGGATAGTGCTTCTGTGTGTCACCATTGTGTATTATGTTTGCTATGGATTTTTGAAAGATGCATTCATTCACTTCATCACTTTAAGGTAGCCTTCTTGTTTTTCTAGTTAAAATTTGTTTTTTGATTTAAAAAATCATGAATGGTGTTGAATATTATCAAAATGTTTCTTTCTGAATCTACTGAAACGTTGCTATAATTTTGTTCCTAATGGGTTGCGTGATATGCAGTATTTTAATAACAGAAAACCTCTAGTAGACTTCATACATAAAAAGATTGTTAATCTGTTCTCTAAGAAATGAGCAGCCATTTTGCTCCTTGACTACTGTAGGTCCTGTTCTGAATCCTGTGGGTTGATGGTAGCTCTTCAGAAGTCAGCAGGAATGCAACGGAGTTGGGGAGTAAGAGGGTCAGTTATGAATTTGCAGATGTGCTCTACCTTTTTTCCCCTTTAAGCCCAATTTTGGTTTCTTTTTCTTCATACTCTTTGATATCTGTAGGTTTCAAATATGGAAAAGGAAACATTGATAGTTAAGTGCAGGTGTATTAAGTGATTAAGTAGAATGAGTACAGAAAGATTGATAATGTGGATTCTAATTTATATGGACGTGGAGTAAAAGTGTAGGTCATGTTGGAGGGAGGCTGCAGGCCGCACGGGTCATTATGTAAAACTTTAAAATGGATTATATTTGTATTCCATTTTTATTTACTACTGTTTATGGAGCTTTTAAAATCGTGCGCACTAGATGTTATTGAGAAGATATGTTAAGTTACAGTGTGTATTAATGGGTTATAATAATCTCAATCTAATGATACTCTTTTAAATTGATTGCAAATAATGATGGTTTTAAAAAATAATTACTTTCTGAATCAATAGTTACCTGAATTTTTAGATCACTTTTCTCTGGGATATTATCTGTATCTTACTTTCCAAAAGATAGTCTGGAAAATACCTGATTTTAATCTAACAGCTATAGCAGCTCTTGCATGGTTAATCATTCTCCTCAGTAAAATTAACTGTTGGAGGGGAATTTAATTAAGCCATTTCTTCTCAGTTTTCTCCCTTTTCTTATTATGTTGTGCAGTATAGCCAGAGTTGGAATTTCCCGTTTTATCTGAAGCTACTGGTGTATATTGGGATCATTCTTTGGGGGCCATGATATGATTTACTAGTTTTGGGTTATTTGTTGTTGTTGTTGTTTTTGTTCAGTATAGAAATTACCTGTTTGTCAAAGTGTATGTATGACTTAAAGAAAAGATTTTTAAAATGTGTGAGCTGAACCCTAACAAAGCTTTACTATTGTAAAGTGCTATATTTAACTTTTCTCTTCTGAAGGACATTCTCTCACATTTAATTATATTAAACCAAATATTTCTTATGCTAATTATTTTAACTTCATTTGTATATTCCAAAAATTATGAAATAAATTTTTCCATATAAATTAATAATTACTCATCATAATTTTCCTTATTAAAATGCTATATCAGTCCTTTATCTTATGGTATCATTAATTATAATATTCTCATGTTCCATATATCATAGATAACCAAAGATTTGAGTAAAATACTAAAAATACTTGAGGAAAATTAAACCCTACTAAGAAGCTTATGATTGACTTTATGGGGGCAAGGGCAGGGAGGTGGGCAGTAGGGTAGTGATGGAATAAGAGACCCATTTTTCTTGTGTTCTAGTGTATCATAGTTTAGAAGAGGGAGACTGGAAAGATAAATGGGCCTGGGACTAGAGAGCAGGCTTGTATGATTTATCATTATTTTCCAGAATATAATATAGTAGTCACAATAATTTGGTGAATGATCTTCATCTTTGTGTGAAAAAGTCTATTCAGTATCATGAAAGCATCTATTATTACATGCAGCGTAAATATAATTTCTGTATTGCATTATTGGATGTTAACAAAGCCACCCCCGCCCCCCCACCCCGTTTTTTTGCTTAACTCACAGAAACCTCACACGATTTGTCTGTCACAATTGAGCATGTGAATATATACATGTTAATATTTACTGTTGTGCTTCCCCAAAATGATACACACTCTACTGATCTTTCATCACAGAAGTTGATAAAATGAACCTCCACGTATGGTGAACTTTGTTTTCCTACCTGATCACATTTTCTGGTTACTAAAAGACTGTTGTTTTTCCTTTTTAAAAATATTTGGTCCTGTTTTCTGTGCCCAAACAAACTCTTTTGAACATAAGTTAACCTTTGTGGGATGATTAAAATGGGCTGTACCTTCAGAAAATCAAAAGTGCTGTTGAGCAGAATTCTAGTTGCTAAAAATGCCAGGTAAAGTAGATATTTTTAGTACATGTAATTCATTTCTGCTAAGACTTGAAGTCTTGAGAATTCTGGAATTTTCTGAGATACATTCTCCTTAGAGTGTTATAATTTGGCTTGTGTATATTTGAATTGTGTGGTGTTGTAAAAGTATATGATATTATGTAACTAATATTTGTTGTAGTTTAAGAGCTTGACTCTTTAAAAAAAAAATCAAGTTAATGAGTCACTCATTCGTGCAGACACACTGAGATTGTTAATTATATGAAGCTGGGAAGGCCAGTCCTTCCAGCAGCTTGAAACGCAACTCAGCTGCTTTGCGAATGGTTCGTGCTCTGATGAGAGGTTTTGTACAAGAGGAAGGATTAGCCCTGAAGAGAGCTGTCCAGTCTGTAGGTGGATGTTTTGGGCATGTGGAAGCCTAAGCTGAACTCAGAATATCATGGCTTAGCAAATTAGTAAAGTTATGTTAAGTGGTTTCTAGGCACCAAATCTTGGTTAAATAGAGCTCAAAATAGACTAAGCTACCAAGGGTCAAAATAGAGGAATCATAGTTTAAAAAAAAATACACCACAGTATGTTTTGAACTTAGTCTTTATTTTTTAAATTCTTATACTTGAGAATTAAACTCTGTTTCCTAAAAATAATTTATATATAACATAATATATACATGACTGAATCTTATTACCATGTGAGCTCTGTTTTCTGGTCAACATTATTCCTTTGTTTTAAGAGCTAGAAAAAATGGCTTAATGTGCAACTTACTGCCTCACTTTAAACATGTTCTGATTGAAGAACTCTGTCAGGTGTCAAAACAAGTCTACCCTCTGGCAAGAGTGATAAGTTCTTCATGAGGAAATTCTGGAATTGCCTTTGGGAAGTATTTTAACAATGTCTTTGGAACTCTTTTTCCAATTGGTTATGTCAGCTTTGGGTGTGGGTGGAGTAGGCCACAGATCTGAATTTTCTAGAAGTTTTACTATCATTTATTCTTAGTATAATAATTTTCTATTTGAAGACTTATTCTGGGAGTTATCTATATTCTTGTACTGATACATTTATACTTATGAGGCTCAGGATGTAGTTTGGTATTGTCTGACCAACTGCACACTGGTTTTAGGGATATTTGAGAAGGAATGCCGTTAAAAATGTCTTTCTCAAGTGCATATGTATGTAGGGCTCTCAAGGATAACATGTTGAAAACTATGTAGGAATTAGCCGTTTAGGAAGTTTAATCTTAAATTAATGCCTGTCACATTGACTGAAGCACAGAGCTTGGCTAGGTATGTTTTCAGAGAGAGCTTTCTTGTTGTACTGAATTCAAGAGATAATGTATTTCAGAGTGAAAATAAGTGAGGGAAAATGATGTCTGAGCTCCAGGAATCACAGATTTCAATGTTATGAGCCCACGGTCCATGGTTATAGGAGGCACAAACTTCATTCCCCGTGGTGGGTTTCCAAGGTACTCCAGTGAAATACGGAGATAAAGGAATCACTTTAATTCACTATGTGATTTTGACTTACATTACTCATAGATATACTTGAGGACATTGTGATGGTGTGTAAAGGATCGGCTTGTGGAGTGTCACAGGCCTGAGTTTAAATACCACTTATTAACTGTGTGATGTTAAATAAGTTTACTTAACAATGCCTATAATTTCTTCATCTGTATAAGTGGGATTAATGATAATAATAAAACCTTTGCATCGAGCTGTTATGGGGATTAAATAAATCGACATTTTCTGAAACACAAAGAAGAGTCTTTTAGGACATCCTCCTCGTACCTCCACTCCCACCCCAAGTACCATGGGCTGAGAAATTAATGTCATCAGACGGTGCTCAGAAGGGCAGTTATAAGGTTAAAAGCACATTTTACATATGGGTAGTCTTTAGATAAGGACATTTCTAAATGTTTTCAATGAAAGATAGTAGTATTTCAATGATTATTTAGGCCATGGTGTTTTAAAAGCAGCAGCAGTTTTAGATTAAGTAACTTGGTCTTTCAGGGTTTTTTCCCCTGTCCACAAATGCTGCTCTGGGAGACGGTCTAGTGTTCAGTCACTTACACAACAAGTGGTCCAGTGCACAGGACTAGGAAGGATGTCCTACTAAGGATCAGGGTTACCAGCCTTTTTGAAGGCTTCAACAAGCCTTTTTAAAACTCTCCTTGTAGGGGGTGTGGTAGCTGACTGTCACCTTTCCCTTCATGTAACTTGGACGAGAGAAATAATTGTAAAGATGAACACAGAAGAATTTGAGGATCATTTCTCAAGAGGTTGACTCTGGGTGATTTTTTTTTTTTTAAGTCCCGAGAGCTGGGCGCTTTATTTGGGCTCCTGCCCTTGGAGAGTAATAACCAATTGCCTGAGAGTTCTTGCTTAGTTTCCAGTATCCAAACTGGAAAACATTAATTTAGAAAAATCTTCAGGGCTTCCCTGGTGGTGCAGTGGTTAAGAATCCGCCTGCCAATGCAGGGGACACGGGTTCGAGCCATGGTCCGGGAAGATCCCACATGCCACGGAGCAACTAAGCCCTTGGGCCACAACTACTGAGCCTGCTCTCTAGAGCCCGTGAGCCACAACTACTGAATCCCGCGCACCTAGAGCCCATGCTCCGCAACAAGAGAAGCCACTGCAATGAGAAGCCCGCACACCACAATGAAGAGTAGCCCCCGCTCACCACAACTAGAGAAAGCCTGCACACAGCAACGAAGACCCAACGCAGCCAAAAATAAAAATAGATAAAATAAATAAATTTATAAAAAAAAATCTTCATAACCCATTTTGGTTATAAAACCAAAAGTTTTGGTATACTGTATTTATCATATTTATGATTTTCCTCTTTTCACTTCACAATTTATAATCTTTTAACCTCCTAGAGCATTTTTTCTTATGGGATTTTGAATATTCTTAGTTTTATATATTTTGTTGCAGTATGAGACCATAATAATAATTTTGTTTGGAATCTTTAAATATTTTAAAAATGATTTTGAAGAATACATTCAAAAAGTTATCCTTCTGAGTAGCAAAAAAAAATGGCATTAGTAACATAAATTAATTGATTGCTGTTTTATTGAATTATTAGACTGAAAGCACTGATACACGTGTGATCTTCCTGTATCTGTTTTGCTGAAGTATTAGTTTCAAACCTACTAAACAAGTAACCTAATGCAAAATTTAAAATTCAGCTGGATAATTTATACCAAGAAGTAGCTCAAAGTGAGATATTATGTGAATTGTAGAGACCACAACTTGGCAAAATTTTTAAAGAGAGTACTCAATTGAAGATACTTCTAGGCTTGAACCAGCGTATTTAGAACTAAGGAGACTTTCTAAAATAAAATGAAATCTCAAAAACTTGAGGAATTAGTGGCGTGATCTAAACTTCATTTTACTCAGTGAATTCAGATTACTTAATGTTACAGGAGTCAGCAGAATTAAAATTGAGATCATTCATTTGTTACTTCTTTTGTCCTCGACATCCCTTTTGCAGGAGTGCAAGATACTGAGGTAGGCATGTATATGAAGTGATATGTAGTATGTGCTTTTTCTCTTAATCAGCCTTTTTTCTTATCCCTTTCTCCTCCTATCTTTTAAAAAAAATTTTATTCCCTTCATGGCACAAATAATCTAATCTGCCTACCTGCTAGATTAGAAACCTTGTAAATAAACTAAACTTCTTTCTCTTCTTCCATTTCTATGTCTGGGTACCACCATTTTTCTCATGTTCTTTTGTCTCTCACTCCTCCATATCTATAGCCACTGTGCTAGTTCGGTTGTTAGCACTCTATCCCACTACTGGAATTATCTTTCTAAAATACTAAGTACCCAATAATTGGTTCAGCTATTTTTCTATGCTGATAATAATTAGCAATATTATCCAGTTTAGGTTTCTTTTATTCTTTTTGAGAAGTGGCTAATAGGCAGTGAGATCAATAAAGGAACAGTAGTTTGGTAGTAAAGTAAGTGATGGGAAAGTCATGAGCCACAAAACAGAAAAAATACATGTGTTAAATAATTGAGTCCTTTGTAGAGCTAACTTATTATCTGTTCTCTTCTGGTTTTAATTACTATTGTGCACTTCTGTTTTCTGAGAACTAAAGCTTCCTCAGAATTCTGGCATAACTTGGGACAGTGACTGCTTTTCATAGGCTTTCCTCCAGTGCAGTCAGCTATGGTTCGAGTTTTCTTTTTGCAATTTGAACAAGATAAATTACAGTTTTTATTGGATAAAAGGTGACAGGCAGGTGATGTTACAAAAAGGCAATAGATTAAAAAAAAAATGGAACTCTGAAGCAAATGGAATAACATAAGGAGGAGTAGTTAATGAGATGTGGAATAATTTAATAAGCCTGGAACAGAGAATTTAGAATACAAAATAAAATTATGGTAATGCTTAAAGTTTTAGCCTGTTTAATCTAAAATAATTTCTTCAGAAATCTTATTTATTTTCATCTTAGTTACAGGAACACACTTAAAAGAAGGGAATACCTTAATTATAAATATGTTTGTATCCTTGTTGCACTGTGAAGGATGTCTACTTTGAAAAGTCCCATGCCTCATGTCTGCCACAAGAAATGCACAAAAACTAACATATGCTCAAGGGAATTTTTCATCTCTTGGAGTCAGGTTGAATCTGCAGCTTTCTTAAGGAAACCACAGTTCCAGGAATTTTCTAACTTTTCATGAGCATTTAGACTGGTCTCCGAGATTGAAATGGACCTCAGGTGCCCAAAGCAACTCGCAGAAATGACCCAACCTCTTTTGGTTTATTTAGAATGATGGAGACTGATCTGTTTCTTATTTGTAAGCTAATTTGAACTTGGTATCAGAGCTTGATCCTAAATGAATCAGGATATAGAGAAGAGAGGCTATGTTGGCATCAAGAGCAAAATTAGAAGATATAATCCTCAAATCACAAGAATTTTTCTCTTCTTTAATTGTACATACATTGGTTTCTGTTTTGCCTGGAGCTTAGGGTAGTGTGGGTTCAAACTTGGTACCAACTGTCTGTGAGAAATGAGCATGACTGTTTGAGAGAAAATAATGTCACATACTACTATAAGAATTCTAAGATGAGTGATTTTGGAAGTGAAGGTATGTTTTATTATTAGGACAACCTAGAGGTATTTCATTTACCATAGAAGTCAAAGAAACAGACTTAGATTGTGTCAGTGCTTTGGGGATAGTGGCTATATAAAGGTTTATAAAATTAAGGGAAGTTATGAACAGAGTGAGTAACAATCAGGTATATTACACTTATAATTGAAATGGCATGATACAGTGGTTAAGACCATATGGCCTGTGGGTTAAGATTTCTTGGGTTCAAATCCCAGCTTTACCATTTGTTAGTGATGAGGTCTTGGGCAAGTTAGTGTCCTTAAGTTCTTATTAACTGTTTTGTTTATTTGTTTGTTTTGGTGGGGGTGGGGTGGAGGTAAGGTGGCATCAAATGAGATACTTCATATAGATATCAATATCATGGTAGAGTATTGATGTTATTGTCACTAAAGTATTTTTTCAAGCAGCTTTGTTATCCTTAGCTTTCTATTCCCTGTCGTGGTCATGTAAGTCATGAGGTTAAAAGCAAACAAACCTGAGTGGGTATTTTCTTTGATTCAGAGGAATACAAGGAGACCGTATGTACTAAACTTTAAACTTTTAACTGCTCACATTTAGCTTCGCACATAAGCCTTGAAAGAATAACACCCATCTTGAAATTTCAAAATTAAAAAATTAAATTCCGTTAACCTTGGGTGGAAATTTGGAGTTTTAGAATTCGTCAGAATCTCTTAAGCCTCTGGAATGTTGTTAAGGCAGCCCTGACTCAGTGTGCCCTGCCTGTAGGTCAGGTTAATGGGGGCTGCTGGGGCAGTGACCAGAATGTATACCTCCATAGTGACAATTGTAGTTCATGTAGAAAGGAAGATGGGCGTACTTTAATTTTCTAAGTGATCTGAAGTATCTGGAAATACAGTAGACATTTTCGGTCTTGAATGCTGTTTTGGTACCAGTGTCTGTTAGCATCCAGTGGTATCACTGAGGGTTATATGTAAGCTCTTACTCCATTTTTTTTTTTTTTTTTGATAACTGTTACTGCTTTAGACCCTTTTACATATTTTTAAGATTCTTTACTAATCAACAATATATTTTATTTAGCCACCAGTGGTTAACTTGTGTGACAGAAGTTTCTGTATGAACCATTCATCTCCCTTAAGCATTCCTGTGTGTTTTGACGTGTAAATCCCTAAATGACTTAGTTTTAATCACAAGACTAAAATCTGGATTAAGGAAAATCAAATTTGGTAGAGACATTTTATGTATAGTTAAAACTGCTGCTGTTTAGTTATCCCTCTTTCTATAGAAAAGGAACCTTGACAGTAGTTGTTCAGAAACATATTTGAAATTTTTATATTAAGTTGAGTACAATTTAATTGGACAAAATAAAGTATTATATGTGTTCAATAAATAGTTTAAAAATTATGTGCCTGAAGAATGGAAAGTGGTTGTTGTTGGTAGAGATCTTTTAGAAAGCTTGGAGTCATCCCTTCCACTGCTGTGTCAGAATCTTTGGGAAGGTCTGCTTGGGAATCTCCATTTTAAGAAGCTCCTTAGGAGATTTTTATGCACACTGAAGTTTTAGACCCACTGCTGAATTCTCTATTGACAGCTTTAGGATATGGGTTTCTGCTCTTCTGATGGAAGCTACTCTTCCCCAGTTGGGGGAAGAACAGGGGTGAGCTGAGGCAGCCCTTCCTGATGCCCTGCCATGCTCTGTGCTGGGAAATTTCCAAAGCTATCAGTGTTTTGAGTCCTCTTTCAACTGACACTCCTGTGGTGAAGGAACATGTCACGTTAATGGTGATGCCCAACCCAGAGCCTTCACGTGTTTCCTAAAATGTTAATACTTCCTAGCAGGGGAGGAAATTGCAGGTGAGGAAACGTAAGAGAGATTAAGTGGTCTTCTGGAGCCAGGACTGGAACTGAGGTTGATTTGATTTTAATGCCCAGACTCTTTTCTTTCTGTCTTTTTTTTTTTGCCGTGCTGAGCAGTTTGTGGGCTCTTAGTTCCTCAACGGGGATTCAACCCGGGCCCCGGCGGTAAAAGTACCATGTCCTAACCACTGAACCGCCAGGTAATTCACTACTTTTTTTTTTTTTTAAGCCCAGACTCTTTGATTTACAATATTATATAAATTTCAGGTGTACAGCTTAGTGATTCACACTTTTTATAAAGCCCAGAGTCTTACACTATCCTAGCTACCCTCCTTTTAGTGGAAAGAACGATGGGTTGTTGGTTAAGGTAGCCTTGGGTTGGAAGGATGCCTCTATCGTTTACTGGCTTCACTAGCGACTTTACACATCCCCAAATTCAGTGTCCTCATCTGAAAAGCAGGCATGAAGATTGTAAAATTCTAAGGTTATTGTGAGGATTAATCTACCACATTTTTAGAGTGCTTCAGCATATTTTTATAGTTCTGTCCCAGAGTAGGCATTCTAATAAATGATGACTGTTATTCCACAACTTAAGGGAAGGCGAGTGTGCCTTATGGAATAAACCAATTTTAGGCTAAATGAGTTTGTCAGATTATGAAATGTATGTTTTCCTATTCTGGTGTGGTGTGATAACTAGAAACAAGGAAGGTGCTGGATGTGTGAAGGGGTTTTCTTGTGGGAAAACAGTGTAGATCTCTATTTTTTATCTAGTACCCATATCCTGGTAAATTCTAAATTTGATTCTAGCCCAGACCCTTCCTATAGCTCCAGACTCTAGTAGTAGCTCCAGATGTTTCTGTTGAAATGCCCACAGGATGTTTCCATCAGCTAACCCCTTAACACGTCCAAGTCTAAACTTGGGCTCTTCCTTCCAACACCTGCACCCTTCTGTTAGGGTTCCCTGCATCAACGAATGGAATTCTCTCCATCTGCATCCTCCACAAAATCTAATCTTCCATCAAAATCTGCTGATTGTTATCCCATGTCTCTTTCTGCCTTCTCATCTTTGTCTTCCCCACCATCACCTTAGTCTACGCTACTGTCACCTCACACTCAACTCCTCCCCTGCATTTCTCTTGCCCCCTCCATGATTCTGCCACATTGGATATTTTTTCAACATACAATTGGTTGTCATACCTTATTTAAAACCCTTCAGGAATTTTGCCTTATTCACTTACTCTGCCTTTTTTGTTTCACATACATTCCCTCTTTAGCTGTGGCTGGCCTCTTTGCTTCTCTTTCCTGACTTTGAATGTGCTTCTCTCATAAGTGCTTTTAGACCTTTGCACTTGATGTGCCCAGATTTGAACACTTCCCATACCTTTCAGATCTCATCTCAGTCTTACTTTAGATCTTTGCTGCTCTCTGGGATACATCAAGTCTCCTGTTATAAAATCTCATGGTCGGGAATTTCCCATATTTTTAGTAGCATTTATCTCTGTTTGCAATTATGTATTTGCATGGTTGTTGGATACTATTTGGTTCTCCAAATAAAATGTAAGTTCTGTGAGACAATTTCAACATCTACAAAGGCCTAGAACAGCCCTGACAGCAGATGAGAAATATTAAATGACTGACTGAACTACATAACTAGGCAATTAAAAGACAATCTTTTAGAACTTAAAGATTAGTTCTAAAGTGAGGTAAGTACACATGAAGTCACAGTGTTGGCAGGTTAAGCATTGTTACTTGGGAATACGTTTGTTATTGTAGCATTGGTTTCATGAGCCTCTAATTTTACTTAAAGACTAGTAGTGTTTTGAATTTTGAATTTCCGAGTACAGATTAAGAGCTTCCAGAAGTTGATTGTACTTTAATGACTTTTAGAGTCAAAACTTTCCCCTTTCCTCACGTCTGGACAGTATTTGAAGTTCACAATTTAAAAAAGATGTAGTTGGTGGTGTACTCCTTGATGTTTACTATATGGAATGTATTTATTTATGTTATTTGCCTAAGGCATAAAATTTTTAAAATGCTACCAAAACTTACGAAGACAAGAAATCATAGATGTTATAAAAGGTTTTTTCAGCTCTTACACAAGTTAGAAAAAATGAAGAAGATTAATATGATATTGGAATTGTGCTTTTATGTTACTTTTTGGTATTTGGACCTTAATTTACTGTATGATTATTGTTAGCAGATTGAAATGTTCTTGTGAAAACTCTTAAGGCTGTAGTATTTTCTTGAAAATTGGTTCAGTACTGTTGTTTACATTGTAAAATTAGTACTTTCAATAAGATTTTGGTTTCCATCTATCCTGAATTCTCCTTAGGAGTGCACAACTTCAAAAATAAAGAGGCACAGTCAGCAGAAAAAAGAGGTGGTCTGAGCATTTATGCGTTAAATATGCATGTTAATTAGGAAAAAAATTAGAAAAATATGAAAACAGATGTTACATAAATTATTGCAGTCCCAGGGCAGCAGTAACTTATACACTGACAGTAATTTTTATATGTGCAAGTGTTTGTCTATTTCTAGATTTCTCAATGTTTATGCAGTTCGGTAGAGAATAACTAGAAGAATGGTATATCCTTTCAGTGAGACAATGGTAAACATTCCTTCTGCATGTGGCTTGCTGAGCAAGTCTAGGCATAACATACACTTTTCCTGTACAGATAGCCTTCCGTGTTTCCTAATTCTTCCTGTAGTCTTCTTCCTTCCTTCTTGGTTTCTTTGATAGTATGTCAATGGAATCTTTTATTGGATTATGTCCTGTCAAAACAATAAAGTGAATCATGATCCCAGCAGTGTAAGAAATGTAAAATTGACTGGGATGTAAAGTATGTGTTTAGAAACAAAGCAAATCACAACTACTGAGGACACTGATTGTAGTGTCACTTTTTCTTTGGTTACTGTCATACTTTCTGAAGAAATAGCCATCATTCTCTGAACAGTATTGACACAGTAGTGTGACAATCTATACTAAGTGTTACATAAACACACATTTATCAGATACACATATATTGGAATAATTGAAAGATACTTGAATGTCTTTCACTCTAAAGAGACATCCATAATACAAAAATGGTTTATATTTTTACAAGGGAATGATGAGAAATAGAGACATGCTTTATTTCAGTGGTGTGGCGATTTTTAGTTCAACCATGGAGAAAAACCATGTGACTATATTGCTGTCCAAGGAGCTGCTGACAATATCTAGATATTTTCCATACATAGATTATATAATTTAGAAACATGTTGTTTGTAACTTTTCAGATGAGATTGAAAGTTAAAATAAAGAAATCCTCCATCAGAATGTAATAAATCATTCTCTATATCAAATGAACAAACAAAACATGAACTATATTCAGTATAGGGGCACAGAACAGAACAGTTTCCTTAAATCTGTCTGGAGATCAATGCTACATTCATTGGTATTCTTCAGAAATCATACTTTGTTATTTGGTTTTAGTAGCATATGATGCTCAAATGTGTTTTAAGTAATTAATTTCTTTTGAATCCCAGTAGGTTTCAGATACATCTATTATCATAATGTTTTTCAAAAGTTCTGTGTTTTTGATTTATATTTTACCTAACTACTGTTGTCCTTTTGTACATATGCTGAGTCACCAGTAAGCTGTAACAGGTTATTGGGAGTAAAGTAAACTGGTACAGAATCAAATCTAGAAAAGAGTGATAATAATATATTTAGTAATTTATTATAATTTAGAGGTTCTTTACCTAAATTAGATATTTAAGAAATTCCATTGTTCTTGATTTTATGTAGAGATACATACATCTATGTCAGATATGATTTGTGGAAGTAGATTGAAGTATATTACTAAAGATGATAAATGTTTTTCTACAGGCAAAAAGGCTATGGAAATTAACTTTTAATTCACAAATAATATTTACTTGCCACACTGATACATCTGTATTCTAATTTTACGTTTTATTTATGCTTTGGAATTCATTTTCAGTGGAATTTTTTTTCACATTTGTTTGCAAATGTTAGATTTCCATTTTTATGTGATTTTAATACTTGATATTATTTTACTATGTATTAGTAGTGTATTTCTTATTTGAACACTTTTATTTCATTTCAGTGAAACAAAGTGATAACAGGTGATTTGTTTTATATTGAGGTGTTTTAGGGTTTTTTTTGTATGATAATGCTTTTTATTGTAGGCATTATAAAGTGAGTTTCTTCTAGGAGCTAAAATAGATGATTGAAAGAGTGATTAAAGAGTAAGCTAACATTTGTCCCCTAAGAGCCAAAAATATTATGACATAAACTTTTTCAGCTTGCTTTTTGCATTGATGGCTTTGGTTTAGGGTTCCTTTGCTTAGGGAGAGGATATTTGAAGCTATTTTATTTATTTATTTTTCTAGGTATTTGCTGTTTTTCCTGCAGCTCAGTTGAGGGATAACTCAGCCGATTTCTATTTCTTGATTCTTTACTTCCGATTGGCCAACCAAACTCTGTTGTACAGAGCCTGACGTCATCTATGACCCATAACAAGAGCACGCGTTTTCAAGTGTCAATTAGATTTGTGGATCAATAAAGTTTTCTTGAAAGGTAAGTGTATATTTATTCAAAACGTACATTTAAAAATTCAGTACTATCATCAGCTGTCTTAGTCTGTTCGGGCTTTTGTAACAAAAATCCCATAGACTGGGTGACTTATAAATAACAAAAATTTATTTTTCACTGTTTTGGAGGCTAGGAAGTCTAAGATCAAGGTGCCAGCAAATTTGGTGTCTGGTGAGGACCCACTTGCTGGTTCATAGATGGATGTCTTCTTGCTGTGTCTTCACTTGGTGGAAGGAATGAGAGAGCTCTCTAGGGTCTCTTGTTTATAAGGGCACTAATCCCATTCATGAGGGCTCCACCCTCATGACCTAATCGCTTCCCAAAGGCCTCACTCCTAATACCGTTACAATTGGAATTAAGATTTCAGCATATGAGTTTTGGGGGGTGATAAACATTCATTTCATAATAATACCCTCATTATAGTTACAGTAATGTGTTTTATAGATTTATGTACAAAAAATGTGTGTGGGTGTGTATGTGTGTGTTTATACACTGCTGCCAGGTTTAGATTGCAGGCTCTTTCAGGGAATAATGTTGCCCTCTAACACAGAGTTCCCTGATCAGTTTCTTTCCACTTATATATCTACCCACCGGCTTCCAATCTCTTCTTTTTCTTCATTGTTTTCCTTCTCTTTTAATTGAGCCTGCATGAGGGCTTTAAAAATATTTTCCCACCAGCAGACTTTTAGCACTTTTCTTACTGAATACTTTTTGTTCCATATTTCTTTTCCTTCCCTTTTCATCTTTCCTTCTTTCCTACCTTCCTACCTCCTTACCTCCCAACATTCATTAAATTTGTTGGAGTTGCGAAATTAGAATGATTGAACTTAACATTGAAGGTATCTCAGATAGGTAGCATTCACATTTTTTTTTTTTAACCACAAACCATAGTAAGAAATAAATTTTATACTTATGAGCCATTTCCCACAGGTATAAATGGACAAATGAAACAAACGAGTTAAAACCATTCTGCGCTGGCTACCTTGAATGTATGCTGTGCTCTATTCTATTACATTTTTTGGGGGGTATATTTCATTTAATATATGCTGATACCCATAATTAAATTTACTTCCCTATCCAATAGTGGATCACCTTTGCAATTTCAGAAGTCATACTTTAGATCACTTGTATGTTTGTTCATGACTGACTTGTAGGGAAAATAAATGGAATCAAGCAGTTTGTTTTCTGTTTCAGTCAAGCTGCCTTTTCTTCTGCCTCCCCTGTGCTTCTCATTTCTGTCGATTCATTACAAGTTATCAAATAACTTGGGGAAAGAACTGTGTAACTGCTGGGAAATACTAGAGCACTTATAGGTTCTTCTGTAGTAAGAACACAGATACCAATGGTCATATCTCAAAATATAAAAGGAAGATAAATCTTTGATAGAATCATTCCTCTATAGTAAGGTGTATATTTCTTTATTCTCTTCTTGTTCTTTCTATTTATGTAAATTGTATGCGCATGCTGATGCTCTCAAATCATTCTTGGTTTAAAACATTTTAAACTTCCAAAGTCTTTTACATCAGCTTAGAATAACAGATTTTTCCCCAAAGTGGTCTATTCTACTGCTCCTTCCCATTTCGTTTAACATTTTTATCCTTTTAATAAGTTGCAAACATTTAAAAATTGTGAATGTAATATGTTTTATTAGAAAGTTTGGTATATACAGAAAAGTAAAAAGAAGATAAAAATTATCCCTAATCCAGTGCAGCTAAAGCAGTTCTAAGAGGAAAGTTCATAGCCATAAACACCTACGTTAAGAAAGGAAAGCTCAAGGGTGTCCACTCTCATCACTTTTATTCAACATAGTTTTGGAAGTTCTAGCCTCAGCAGTCAGAGAAGAAAAAGAAATAAAGGGAATCCAAATTAGAAAGGAAGTAAAACTGTCACTGTTTGCAGATGACATGATAGTATACATAGGATATCCTAAAGTCACCACCAGAAAACTGCTAGAGCTCGTCAGTGAATTTGGTAAAGTTGCAGGATGCAAAATTAACATACAGAAATCTGTTGCATTCCTATACACTAACAGTGAACTATCTGAGAGAGAAAATAAGGAAACAATCCCATTCACCATCTCATCAAAAAGAGTAAAATACCTAGGAACAAACCTAACTAAGGAGGTAAAAGACCTGTACTCAGAAAACTATCAATATGAGATACTAATGAAAGAAATTGACAATGACACAAACAGATGGAAAGATGTATCATGTTCTTGGATTGGAAGAATTAATATTGTTAAAATGACCACAGGCAATCTTACAGATTCAGTGCAGTCCCTATCAAAATACCAATGGCATTTTTCACAGAACTAGAACAAATAATTTTAAAATTAGTATGGAAACACCAAAGACCCCAAATAGCCAAAACAAATTTGAGAAAGAAGCAACAAGCTGGAGGAATCATGCATCCTGACTTTAGACTATGCTACAAAGCTTTGATAATTAAAAAAGACTCATACATCAATGCAACAGAATAGAGAGCCCAGAAATAAACCCACGTACTTATGGTCAGTTAATCTACGACAAAGGAGGCACAAATATACTACGGAGAAAAGAGAGTCTCTTCAATAAGCGGTATTGGGAAAACTGGACAGCTACATGTGAAAGAATGAAATTAGAACATTCTCTAATACCACATACAAAAATAAACTCAAAATGGATTAAAGACCTAAATGTAAGACTGGATATTATAAAACTCCTAGAGGAAAACATAGACAGAACACTCTGACATAAATTGCAGCAATATTTTTTTGGATCCATCTCCTAAAGCAAAGGAAAGAAAAGCAAATATCAACGTATAGGATCTAATTAAACTTAAAAGTTTTTGCACAGCAAAGGAAACCATCAACAAAATGAAGAGACAACTTACTGAATGGGAGAAGACATTTGCAAATGATATTACCAATAAGGGGTTAATATCCAACATATGTACATAGCTCATACAACTCAACATCAAAAAAAAAACCTGATTAAATAATGGGCAGATGAACTGAATAGACATTTTTCCAAAGAGGAAATGAAGATGGCCAACAGGCACATGAAAAGATGCTCAACATCACTAATAATCAGTGAAATGCAAATCAAAACCACAATAAGGTATCACTTCACACCTGTCAGAATGGCTATCATCAAAAAGAACACAAATAACAAATGTTGGCAAAGATGTGGAGGAAAGGGAACCCTTGTACACTGTTGGTGAGAATGTAAATTTGTGCGACCACTGTGGAAAACAGTTTGGAGGTTTCTCAAAAAATTAAAAAAAAGAACTATCACATGGCTCAGCAGTTCCACTCCTGGGTGTGTATTTGAAAAAAACAAAAACACTATGTCAAAAAGATACATGCACCGGAGTGTTCATTGCAACATTATTTACACTTGCCAGGGTATGGAAGCAACTCAAGTGCCCATCAACAGATGACTGGATAAAGAAGATATTTTGTGTGTATACACACACACACACACACACACACACACACACACACTGGAATACTACTTAAAAAATGATAAAATTTGCCATTTGCAGCAACATGGATGGACTTGGAGGGCATTATGCTAAGTGAAGTAAGTCAGACAGAGAAAGACAAATACTGTTAGGTACTACTTACATGTGGAATCTAAAAAATACAACAAAATTAGTGAATAAAACAAAAAAGAAGCAGAGTCACAGATATAAAGAACAAACTAGTGTTTACCAGCTGGGAGAGGGAAGGGGGAAGGGGCAATATAGGTGTGAGGATAAAAAGGATTATTATAGGATTATATGAAATCATGTGTGTGAAACTTTTGAAAATTGTAAAGCACTATAAAAACTGAGGAATCTTTCATTCAATGGAAAAAAGAAAAACCACACACATAAAAAAAAGGAAAATAAAGCCTAAGTAAATAACCTAAAACTACATCTCAAGAAATGAAAATAGAACAAACTAAGCATAAAATTAGTAGAAGAATAGAAAAAAAGAGCACAAATAAATGAAGTAGAGATTAAAATAACAACAGAAAATATCAATGAAACCAAAGCTGTTGTTTTGAAAAACATAAAGTAGACACAACTTTAGCTAGATATCCAAAGGGCAGGGTGGAAAAAAACTGACACCACTGAAATACAGAGGTTCATAAGAAACTGCTGTGAAGTTATTCACCAACAAATTGGACAACCTAGAAGAAATGGTTGAATTTCTAGAAATATACAACCTATCAATCATGAAGAAAGAGAAAATCTGAATAGTCCAATAGTAAGGAGATAGAATCAGTAATCCAAAACTTGCCAGCAAAGTCCTGGACCAGATGGCTTCACTGGTGAATTCTGCCAAACATTTAAAGTAGAATTAATGTCAAACCTTCTCAAACTCTCCCCAAAAATAGAAGAGGAGGGAACACGTCTGTTTTATCAGGCGAGCATTACCCTGATACCAAAACCAGGCATGGACACTACAAGAAAAGAAAATTACACACCAGTATTCCTGATGAACACAGATGCAGAAATCCTCAACAAACTATATTGAACCAACTTCAACAGCACATTAAAAGGATCACACACCATGATCAAGTGGGATTTTTTCCAGGGATACAAGTATGGTTCATTATCCACAAATCAATGTGATACACCACATTGATAAAGTGAAGGATAAAAATCATGTGATCATCTCAGTAGATGCAGAAAGAGCATTTGACAAAATTCAACATCATGGTATGAACTTTCAGCAAACTGGGTATAGAGGGAATATATTAATAAAGACCACATATGAGAAACCCATAGCTAACATCATACTTTCTGGTGACAAGCTGAAAGCTTTTTTTCTAAGATCAGGAATATGACAAGAATGCCCAAACTTGTTGCCCCGCCCCCAAAAAGAACCTGAGTGTTATTTTCTTGGGCTATTTATCAGGGTTGTTTTTTGCAGTGAGTAACCATGAGAAACAAGATGGTGTTTCCCATATTCAAAGAAACAATCTCACCAATTTTATTTGACATAGTCCTGGAAGTTCCAGCCAGAGCAATCAAAACAAACAACCGAAAACCAAAAAAAAAAAAAAAAAAACCCGAAGTATTCAGATCAGAAAGGAAGAAATAAAACAGAGGTATGATATTATATGTAGAAAACTCCACCAAAAAAACTGCCACAATTAATAAACACATTCAGTAAATTTGCAGGATACACAATCAACATATAAAAATCTGTTGCATTTCTATACACTAACAATGGACTATCAGAAAGAGAAATAATGGAAACAGTCCCATTTACAATTGCATCAAAAAGAATAAAACTCAGGAATAAATTTAACCAAGGAGGTGAAAGATATGTATACTAAATATTTTAAGACATTGATGAAAGAAATTGAAGTAGACACAAATAAATAGAAAAATAGTCTGTGCTCATGGATTGGAAGAATTGATATTGTTAAAATGTTCATACTACCCAAAGCAATCTACAGATTCAATGAAATCTCTATCAGAAGCCCAACGGCATTTTTCACATAAATAGAAAAAGCTATCCTAAAATTTGTATGGAACCACAAAATACCCTGAATAGCCAAAGCACTCTTGAGAAGAAGAAAGCTGAAGGCATCATACTTTTTGATTTCAAATTATATTACAAAGGTACGTAATCTAACCAGTATGGTATTAGCATAAAAACAGACATATAGACTAATGGAAAAGAATTGTGAGCCCAGAAATAAACCACACATAGATGGTCAATTAACTTATAGCAAAAGATCTAAGAATATTCACTGGGGAAAGGATAGTCTCTTTTAACAAACGGTGTTGGGAAAATTGGACAGCCCCAGGCAAAAGAATGAAATTGGACCACTATCTTACACAATACACAAAAGTCAACTCCAAATAGATTAAAGACTTGAACAGAAAACCTTGACCATAAAAACTCCTACAAGCAGATGTGGTAAGGTGCTTGACATTGGTCCTGGCAATGCTTTTTTTGTTTTTTAAATTTGACACCAAAAGCAGAGGCAAAAATAGCGTAAATCAGTAAGTGGGCAGGAGTACGTCAAAGTAAAAAGCAACACAGTATACGCTTTAAATATCTTACATTTTATTATATTATATTGAGGTCAGTCGTACATCAGTAGAGCTGAAAAAATAAAAGATAAAAATAATGTAAGAAAGAAACAAGCAAAAAATCCCTACTCCTATCTTCTGGTGATGAACTGATGTAATAGATGAAAAATATAACATTTTAAAAAATTTTACTTGGATTTAACAGAGGGGAAAAAATGAAATGAAACTTAAATGATTAGTGAATCTGAGATAAATGTTCCTTCAAATCATAAATATTTGATCCTAAGAGCCTTCCAATATGAAAGAAGATTATGGAAATCTTTAAATACTCTGGAAATAAGAAAATACAAAAAGACTGATCTAAAAGTAGAATATCTTTTTTTTAGAATAATTTATTGAGGTGAAATTTATGTAACATAAAATTAAGTGAATAATTCAGTAGAACCCACCACCTCTCTCTAGTTACACACATTTCCATCACTCCAAGGTAGAACACCTTACTTTTTAAACAGTTTCTCCTCATTCTGACCTCCTCCCAACTCCTGGTATCCATCAGTTTGTATTCTGTCTCTAAGGATTTATCTATTTTGAATATTTCATATAAACAGAATCATGTAGTACATGACCTTTTATGTTTGGCTTTCACTTGTAGTACTGTTTTCAAGGTTCATCCGTAATGTAGCATGTGTCAGTTATGTGTCAGTACTTTATGCATTTTCACAGCTGAGTAATATTCCATTGTATATATAATTGTTTGGTTTGCTTCCAACTTTTGGCTCTTGTGAGTAGTGCTTCTGTGGATTTAGGTGCACATGTTCTTATTTGAGCACCTGTTTTCAGTTCTGTTAGGTATATACCTAGGTGTATAATTGCTGGGTCATGTTGTAATTTTTTATTTACCTTTTTGAGGAACCAACAAGTTGTTTTCCACAGTGGCTGTAGCCTTTTATGTTCCCACCAACAATGTGTGAGGGTTCCAGTTTCTCCACATGTTGTCAAAACTTGTTATTTTCCATTTTTTTTTGATAATCAGAATATGATAGTGATAAATGACTTTCAGCAAAGTAACATTGTAGAGAGGTGATTATATTCATTATTTCTAATATAGTGATTATATATCAATTCAGAGTATCACTTAATTCTGCGTTCCGTGCAGAATTAACTGACCAGTAGAAATTGTTTTCCAGAACCAAAGATTTCTTAGTTTACTTCATCTTCTCAAAATCATACTGTATTTTGCTTCATATTTATACCGTTTTTTTCCCCCGCACGTGTGTATAGTTCTTTGTTTTTACCAGAGTTTTAAATTACCGTTCTTTTCGCTTAATGCTCATAGGAGGTCTGTGTCTCTCCATTTATGGGTAGCACACCACAACTGTACTTTTAGGCTTTAAAATGTATGATTTTAAATCGTAAAATAAATTTTTGTTAGGTTACCTACTGTCTTGTTGAAGAAATACATCACTTAACCTGGACCTTCTGTTTTAGTATGGACCAGAGCTTCGTTGGCCTTTTGTGGAACTGTTACACTCATTTCTTTTCATTATATTTCTGGGTTAGTTCTAATGATTCTTGTGTCCCATTGTCACAATTTAAATAAATTTTCAGAAGGTTAAATGGTGCAAGATGAATTTTCTGAGTTATGCATATTAGAAAATATTTTTATTCTCACAGTTGATTGATAATTTATCTGGGTATATATTAGTATTTCTAGATTTAAAATAATTTTCCTCAGAACTTTGAAGACTTTGCTCAGTTTGTTTCTAACATCCATTATTCCTCTGAGAAATTTGAAGCCAGTCTTACTCATTGAAGAGTTTTCTAGGAGATATTAACAGTGAAAACAAAATAGAGAAAAATTCATGATTTGATTACGCTTGCTTTTTAGGGTAGAGAGGTTGACAAGAAGCAAGATAAATAAGTAAAATATGTAGTCAGTTAGATAGTGGGGCTATAAAGGAAAATAAAGCAAGGAGGGGAGGTTAGAGAGTTAATAGCATAGGGGGACTGATGGAAATTGTAAATAGGGTGGTCAGGGAGTGCCTCCCTGAGAACGGAACACTTTAGTAAATGTCACATGGAGGTGACGGAGTGAGCACCTCAAGCAGAGCGAACAAGTAGTACAAAGGCCCTGACGTAGGAATATTACTGATGTGTTCAAGGAACAACAGAGAGGTCAGTGTGGCTGCAGCAATGTGAGGAGAGAGTAGTAGGGATTAAATTAGAGAGATAACTGGGAATCTAGTCTTTTAGAGACGTGCATTTGGTTTTTATTCTGAATGAGATGGGAAGTTATTGGCAAGTAAGTATCAACATCTGATGTATCGTTTAAAAGAATTACGTTCTGCCTGGTTGAGAAAGGATTGTAGAGGGAGCAAGGGCAGAAGCAGAGGGACGGTGCAGAAGGTTAGAGGTGAGAGGTAATTGTGGTTTGCACAACAGGATTTGCTGATGGATTGGATTTGAGTTATGAGTGAAGGCGGGGAGTCAGATACGCCTCTGGTAATGTTTTTGGTCTGAATAACTAAGGAAGATAAGAGTTTTATTTAATGAAGAAGGGGAAGCTTATAAAAGGAGTACACTGGGGGAGAAGGTCAGGTGTTTGGTTCTGGACATGCTAAGTTGAAGATGTTTATTAGACATTTAAATGGAGAGGTCAAGGAGACAGATACTGTCCCAGAGTTTAGGGGAAAGGTCTGAGATGAAGAAAAAGCTGTGAAAGTTATCAATTGTGGATGGTATTTTTAAAGGGGTAATATTGACGCAATCCAGTAGATACAGCTAGAGGCAACTGAAGGCCCCAGCTTTGGGGCCCTTTACATCTAGGGGTCAGGAGAAGAGGAATTAGTTGAGGAGGCCAGGGAAGGAAAACCGAGCTAGGTAAAAGGAAAACTCCTTTGGCTTTCGGAATATCTGAAAGCTCAGGAAGCTAAGTGGTGTAAATGTGCCAAGGAAGGGGGGTGATCATCCGTGGCACATGTTGCTGAAACGTGAAGTTTTACATGAACTGTGAATGGATTGTTGGATTTAGCAGTGGGAGGTCATTGGTGACTTTGAGAAGAGCAGTTTCAGTGGAGGACAGAAGACATACTGGAGTGGGTTCAGGGTGGAGTGAGTTCAAGGTGGAGTGGGAGGAGAAACATATGTGGCAACTTAAGGGGGAAAGTTGGTCAAGAGAGGATTTTTTTTTTTTTTTTTTGACTAGAAGAGAAGCAGCATACATCAATATTGAGGATGCCCCAATAAAGAGGAGTAAACTGATGATACAGGAAAGAGTAGTGAATTGCTGAAGCAAGGCGCACACGTGGAGAGACTGGCCTTAGGTAGGAGCATGGGTGGTTTATCCTTAATAATAGGAAGGCAGGCAGCACACACAGGCACAGATCCATCTGTAAAAATCTTCGGTCAAGCTTTGTGTTACTTCCGGGATATGTCACATACCAGAAGCGTCACGACTAGCTGCCTCCCACTTCTTTAGGCTTGTCCTGTTCAGCTTACCGCTTTGTGATTTTTATTGTAGTAACGTAGATGAATGGTGGTTTCCAGTTTAGGAATTTTGTATTTTAAAAAATTCTGTTACTATAATGAAGACATACAACAAGCATTTATGAAGGATGCACCTCTTGAAGTTTTTGAAAAATCTCAAATGTGTAAATATTTCTGGAGTATGTTCTAGAGAACCACCGAGCTACATTAGGATCAGAAGCAGAAATGCTTTCTCACACCAGCCTTAGGCAGCTTGTGGTTCAAATTAACTTATCAGAAAAATGATAAATTACTTCGTGTCCTGGATTGCTTGAACAAGGGTGAAATCATGAATGTAAAAATCTACGAATGCCTGGAGTCTATTGTGTTCCTTCTGACTCATATTTCTCCCAGTCACCTCAGCGCAGGAGCACACTTGATAAATACGGGATACAGTGATAACGTTAGAGTTCCAGCATTTTCTTCCTGGTATAAGGTGATCTCTGGGATCACTCTCATGTGTTTCTGAAATGGAATAATGTTGCTCTTCCTACCCATTCTTGCTCAAGTTCCCAGTTCTCGATAGTGATATAACTTCCCCTCTGGCTGTAGGAACTGCTCATGTTGTCTTGGGACATGATTCAAGCAGCGTGTGTGCTGTGCTCCAGTACTGTAGAGTTTAAGTTAGGAAGGATAACAGGTGGGAAAGGAATTAGGTGACCCTTGAACAAGACAGGTTTGAAATGCATAGGTCCATCTCTACGTGGATTTTTTCAATATAAATATAGTAAATACTGTAGTAGTACACGGTCCATGGTTGGTTGAATCTGCAAAGGCCTAGCAACCTTGTATACAGACAGCCAACTGTAAATTATATTTGAACTAACCCCTGCATTATTCAAGGGTCAGTTGCAATTGTGAGGCCAAAAAACTGACTAGCCTTGTGCTTACTTTTCCTCATAGCACCTCTAGTGGGTCCCTCTTGGGTTTAAATAACTAATTTTTATTCTTTGCAGACCCTGCCTTTTCCTAAAACCTGGCACAAGTTCCTTGGTCACTGGACTGGAAGACATTTTTGAGTAATATCTCATTTATATCCATACATTCACTTGTCTTCCTAGGACACATTTACTGAGAGTCAGTATATTTGGTTTACTGTCAGTTTACTTAGTTCTCTGTCTTTGGAAGCACCAACTGTTATGGAAGTAATAATTAGAAATAAGATGACTTCGGCTTCTTATAACTTTATTCTGATTCCCTCTAAAGGCAGGGTCTAGCTTATTGCATTCCCCTTTAAGCAAGAATGAAAGTTCTCTCTCATTTTTCTTTGGTATGTGCCCACATTATATCATGGTCTAACATGTGACATATAACTGTTATTTGTGGTGAGGCCACCCAGTACATCACGGGCTAACTCTGAGAAGGGTCTTCGGTGAGTTCTCCTTTTTACAGGCAAATAGTCAAGGTGTCACAGGCCACTCCTTCACCATCTTCTTGGCTGATTCCCTGTTAAATAACTTTATTATTTAACGTCATTTAACTTGTCTCCTTCCCTGGGCTTCACATATACATTTCTCCATTAAGCTGCCATTTTGTCATCTGGACTTGGCTTCTGTGTTTAGGTTGTTGACTTAAACCGGTTGCAGTGACTTTCCCTTTATAAGCACAGACTTGTTTTCAAAAATCCCAGCTATCTCATTCTGACACACTTGTGTTCCTTTGCACACTTGTGTTCCTTTGCAAGTTCCATCCTCAAACCTCCAAGTCCATCCTAATAGTTTTTCCAGGTTAAACAAAACAGTTAGCATCTCTGTGAGGTTTTATGCTAGTGGCATATTTTGAATAACACTTAAGAATGGTTCTTCCTAAATATTTTTCATTGTAAAACATTTTAAGTGGAGAAGATCTTTGGGAGTGTCAGGAGAAGATGAAAGGGTGATGCTCTATTTATAGACTCTAAAATGTCATCAGCTTCCAGAGTAGAATCAATTTGAATTCATCTATTCATTTGATCAACAAATATTTATTGATTGTTTACGCTATGGTGGGTATTGAGCTAACTATTAAATATGTCATTTTATGATGTTCTCCTTTTTAAATTGGATGACGTAAGGAGACTCAGTTTTCTTTTTTCTTTCTTTCTTTTTTTTTTTTTTTTTGCCTAGTTCATTGTGAATTTTTCTAGGTTTTCAATGTACACGCACCAGACATAACTCTCACTTTTTGATAATGGAGAAACAGCCAACTCTAGATAAAAATGAAATGTGGAAAATATGGAATCTGCTTCGCTTTCTCTCCCCCTTACTCACTTTTACAGAGACTTATCGGACAGTGAACTTGATCACCACTTTCACCTCCGCTTCCTTGCAGTTTTGCTAGTTTCTGTGGTACCTGGTAGACCTGAAAGGAGCATCATGAACTGGAAGGGAGACGTTAGGTGAACACGTAATTAGACAAATAGAAAAGGGGTCCGTTTTACGTGAGAGGTAACTGTATTTCTACTTTACATAGAAGTTTGAAGTTTTTACTTCAGGTTATTCCTGTTTAGTAATACTTTGTAGGCTGTGAACAGCTAACCCATTTAAAGGGGATTTTTAAAATCTTTAATTTGTAACGATTTGACCATTACGATGCTAATAACATTTTAATATTGTGACAGAGTAAGTTTTCCGCTATTAAAAATATGTTTTAAAAATTTTATAAATGCTTAAGAGTTACTTAATTTCTTCAGTGTGTAGGGAATATTGACTGAAGATATCTTGAAAGCCTAAATTACTTGGAATATATTTGAAACCTCTCTTCTCATGTACTTGTCTTCAACATATTTTTGGGTCATTTATAGTATAGGCTTAAAGTTTGAAGTTTTACATTTTTAGTCTTATAAAGACTTATAAATATGTTTCTGTTAGTACTATTGGAACTAAATAATTTTATCCACATAATTGTCCTTCAGCTGTAGCTGTCTAGAATAAAATTTCTTGAAATAAGCAGTCATTTTCCATTTGAAATAACCATTTAGAAATGTTTTTCATCTGATAACATGTATTTTATTCTTTATAAATAGCACAGAGGAATTGAAGTATTTATGTATCTAAGGGAGGTTATCAGCTCAAGTTCAATAGTATGTTTGACATTATTAGGCTGAGGATATTTTATAATTAAAAAAATAGGTTTATTACTACTTTTGTAAAATATGTGTACTTTTGTTATATCTTATGTGTTAATCTCATTTCCTATTGAAGTCACCGATTGAAAGGGAATTGTGTACCAGTGAGGTTCTAAAACCTTGACATTATTTTAATCTGATAACAAATGGGTTTAAGTTCATGTTCTTTCATTTGTTGGCAACAAATCTAAACCTGTATTTTTTGGATTTATGAGGATAAGTCCTGCTTTGGCAATCTTGTAGATCCTCAAGAGAATAGTTAAACAGTGATTAATCATTGTTTCTTCACTGAGTGTGCAGAAAAGAATGGAAAAGCTGCATTTCACACTTCTGAAGCAATTAATCCCCATGATCTTAGCCAGGTTTGTCTTGTAGATAAGTCGGGATACAAAACGCTACCTAATTTATCAATGTATGCATGCCATAAAGTATAAAACACACAATTTATTTCATATCATTTATAGTCAAATGTAAAAAAAGAGTGACTTTGCCATATCCAAGAGTGTTTCCTACATTACCTTCATATAAACTAAGTACCAGAGATTACAATGGGATTCCTGTTTATTGTGCACATCTGGCGCAGTCACTATGCATTTTCTCATTCACTTGCTGGCATTTTTAGTGATTGTGGCATAAATCACCTTGCTAATCAGAAACATAAGTGACGGGAAGTCATCTCCTTTTTTTGAACAATGGGAAAAAACATATGGCTTCTTAGACAGGACTTGGCTGTTATACTATTTATGTGGCATTATATTCTGTATTTAGAATTTCATATTAATTGCAGTGATTTGATTGAAGGCACTGAACACCCAGGGCTTGTGGTCAAAGTATTTGTTTTATATCATTTTCATAACAAGTAAACAAAAAAGGGTAAAATGACATGCCTTGCATTAAATTTTTTTTAAAATAAAAACTACTCTGTGAACAGTTTTAAGATTAAGACAAATTGAAGAAAATATATATATATTTAAAAATGTGTGGATGTTTCTATAGATGCATAGTTATAGTAATTACAAGTTAGTTTTTAATTATACCTATTTCAAGTCACTGCATAGGTAAGAATAAAAATTACTGTCCTTTAAGTGCTAAACTGTAATCGACAGTAGTTTGCTTTTCTGGAAGTACTATTATTTCAAGATGGGTTGCATTTTTGGATGAATTGTTGTTTATTAGTTGGAACCATATACAGCGTATACTACAGCTAAAAGAAATTTATATGTGCAGTGCAGACTTTAAAGACCACCCTCAGTGAATTTGTTGCTGCTTGGTACAGAATGCTTAGTCTAAATTTGGAGTTTTTTTTTTTTTTTTTTTCCTCCATAGGTAACTTACTTCTCAAAAGGTAGTGAATATAATGGCCTTTTATACTTATTTGACTTTATAATACTTAACCTTTCTATCCCTCATCACTTTCCATTTTCTTACGTGGGTGGCAGGAAAAGATTTATTTTGAACGTGTAAATTTCAAATGCAAATTTATTTGTTCAGAGAACGTTATGTCTTTTAAAGTTTGTTTTCTATATTACATTTGACTATAGATTAGTGAGGTCAATTTTAAAATAAATACATCAGAACCTGTTTATTCAAATGTGTGTTATTCCCTTTGAAATAGTCCCCTTGGGAAGATGTATACATAATCCATTAATCAAAGTATTTTAGCAATGCCGCTTTTTGAATTCAGTGGAATTGATGTATAGCTGCTCAAAATGGATATTTTGAAGGGAGATAAGATTCATTTTGTGTATATATGTGCTAGTATTTTTGTTTAAAATCAATCCATTATAATGGCTTGTACTGCAGCTTGTATATATCTTGTAGATAATTGGACTCTCTGAATAGAAATAGAGTTTTAAAAAACTGCCTGAATTTTAAATAAATGGTCATACTTATCCATTTTGTTTTAGAAGTCTTTTATGTTATTGTTTCAAGGACCACCTGCAGTAGGAGTCCACAAATTGAATAAATGCAACATAAGGAGAGGTTGTTTTTCCCCCGCCGTTTCGTTGCTTATTTCAAAAAATGCCACCATCCAGATTCTCTAAGGGAATAGTGTGCTATTTTTTAAAATATATTTATAACTGAATTGAGGCCTTCTTTCTAGATTAAAATTATCCAGTGCTTAAAATTACCTGAAATCTACACCATACTGCCTCAATCCTTGTCCATTTTTATTTCCTTTATGCCTTTAAAGCCTCTTCTCTCTCCTTTTAAAGATCGAGTTGTATTTGTTGTAAAGAATAATTTTTAAAGCATAAAATTTAAAACACACATGTATTTCCTTTTTCTTTACGAAAATATAAAAATTCTAGGATGACTGGTTGTTAAAATCCAAAAAATAGGCAATTTATGAGACGGCTAAAAGTATCAAAATAGATAAGGAAAAATAAGGAGCTCTATTTTTAGTGACTGAAGACTTTGGAATTTGTTAGTGTTGGAGCTTTGAGGAAAATTTTCTCTCATAAAATGCTTGTGGTAAAAAGTATATTATCCTGAAGTATTTGCTTATTCATCATGTTTATAAAGCCAAGGATTTAATTTCTAAGTGTATATCAATTTTTGAATGAAATTGAACTACCAGTAATGTTGATGTTCACTGCACATTTTCTGTAAAATGTGCTTTTGTTTTCAGAGACCTTGCATTATGTTTTTTCCCTCTAGTCCATTCTTTGTCTTATTTACATTCATACTTTATTGGTACAGATTACCCTCTAATGTAGAGTCTGAATCCAGTGTGGAACTTGCAAGAAAAGTTATTGTTCTTTCTTGCCTGTGTTCTCGTGGCATAAAGAATGGATCCTCCCATTGTAGGGATGACTCTCTGGTGATCCCCAGCCAGGCGGCTTCTTGCTTGCTCTCCTCTCTCTGGCCATTCTTTTCCCACCCTGGTGTCGGTCTGGAAATGCCTTTCGGAATGCCGACAGAGGAGGGATGCCTGCTACTGCCCGACGTGCTGCGGGGTGGGTGATGTGACGCTGCTGGCCTGATCACCCTGGAATTCAGATAAAAAGGGTAATTTGTGAAATATTTCCCCCAAAGGGAGGCTTTCGTTTGTCAGTGGGCAAGCTGCTTTGAGTGACACACATAATTCAGGAATTTTAATGTAAAGTTTTTAATGGAGTATATTAAATATGAGAAACATGGAGCACGAAAGGGCAGTGCATGTTTCAGTAGTTGTGTGTTTTGTTTTAGTGTTTAAGACTCCTTCTGCACAGCATGTCCCCCGTGTGGCCCTTGCTTGTGTTCCTTGCAGGGGTTCAGCCACATCTGGGCGTGGCTGGCCTGCCACTGGTCTTCGATGTGTAGGAACAAAAGTGAAAATTTTGTAAAGAAAAAATAAAGACTAAAGAGCCAGACCTGGTGATGCCATCTTGGCTGCTAGAGAAGGAGCATTTCTGAATTTGGCCTGGAGTCTGTTTTGCTTTCGGGTCTAGACCTCTCAGGCCTTGCGTCAGAGACCACTGGAGATAGAGGGATATCTGGGCTGTAAGAAAAAGAAATTGAGAAAGAACAAGAGAACAAGGAGAAATATAAGATGTTTGGGGACAAGTGGCATGGCCCTTGTACCCTCTAAACTGAGAGTCCAGTAGAAAGGCATTCTTTCCCCTTTTTTGCCACCATCCACTGAGTGACTGGCATTTTACGGACCGCACTGCACTGGCCGTGTTAGAGAGGTGGGGGAGGGGGGCTGGGTGACGGCGGTGCTGCTGGATAAAGCAGTGGCTAGCGCCCAGTGGAGGGGAAGCAGGCTGCAGCGAATGGGGCCCTGTGGGTGACAGTCGCCACCGGTGATCAGCAGTCCAGAGCAGAGGCAGTACCTGGCGGGGGGGAACACATGAGGCCCACCCAAGCTTAGTTTGGAGGGAATGGAACCAGCAGACCTCAGATACCACCCAGAGAGGCACAAAGAGGAGTGAGTGATAGACGTGCCCTGGGAGGTGACTGCCAGCTGACTGGTCTGGCTCATGAACACATGTGAGACACCTCAAGATGACTCCCGGAAATGTTCGGGGAACAATAATACAGGAGCCTGGAATCCTGCGCTGTGGGTTGTATTAGTCAGAGTCCTCCAGGGAAACAGAACCAAAAGGATCTGTATGTATAAAATACAGACATTGTCTCATGCAGCTTCGGGGCTAAGAAGTCCCCTGATCTGCTGCCTGCGAGCTGAAGAACTAGGAAGACCTACGGTGTGTGATTCATGTTGAGTCTGAAGGCCTGAGAATTGGGGTGATGGCATGGGGAATGGGCGAGATGGACTAAATCCTGGTCTGTGTCCAAATATCTCAGCCTGAGCTAAGAGCGCGAATTTGCCCTTCCTTCACCTTTTGTTCTGTTTGGGCCTTGGATATATTGGGTGATGCCCACTCACATTGGCTTCTTAAAAACTCAGTCTACTTTAAATGCTAATCTCTTATGGAGACACTTAACACAGACACACCCAGAAATGATGTTTTATCAGCTACCTTGGCATCCCTTAGCCCAGTCAGGTTGATGTATAAAATTAACTATCACAGGGGTGAAGACAAGACAAGAACCAGCAAGTGTGAGTTACATTTAGCCCATGAGAGAAGAGGAGGGAAGACAGGTTGGGGAAGAGGAGTCTCAGACACCAGTGCAGCTTTGAGAAGGTCCCAGCCAGACCCGTGGTGCGGGGTGGTGGGCAGTGGGCAGAGCACATGCTGCCTGAGGGATGCCCTGTGTTGGGTGGGAATGGGCTCCCCTGGCATCCCTCTCTCTGGCATGAGCACTGTGGTGGATCCAGAAGGTATGACAGTGGACGGCACTCCTTCCAGCAGCTTCTCTCTGAGTGGTGCACCTCCCTGACAGCCACAGCGCCTGTGGGTGTGTTTCAGCTGGGTGGAAATGTGGAAGGAATTCCTATTCGTCCATTATTTCCTCTGCTTTCAGCAAATGGAGTGTAGAGTCAGAGAAGGCAACTGAGACTGAACAAGTGTTGGAGGGTTTTCAGGAAAGACACAGCTGATAGGCATGGAGCAAGAGAGGACATTGTACTGGGAAAAGCTTAGTTGCAATAGTAGCTCAGATAGTCTAGTTCTGATAGGGAAGGAAGGGAAACTAGAAGGGGAAGAGGGGATTGAAATGAAATGAAGTCAAAGAACTAGGTGTTTCAGTGAGTTTGAAAGCACTTGTACTGAGTGAGGGACTAAGAGAGCTTAAGGATAAAGGGAATTGTGGAGATACAGTGGTATATTCGTTTAGATTAATAACCAAACTCCAGGAAATACTGATGCATTTAAATTCCATCATGTGAATTGGGAGTAAAATTTTTACTGACAGAAAATGACAATTATGCATCATAGAATCACATTGTGGAATGTATACATCATAGAATTACATACCATGAGAAGGTATAAAGATAACATAATTACTTAGCTTTAGTAGTGTAACTTTTCTGCAAAGTGGTTTCAAAGCCACTTGTGTGTCAAATTGCTTGATTAACTAAAGCTAACAGGTTTTTTTTCCCCCTAAAAACTTGGTTTTCTGTGAGTTTTTCAATTTATCTAGTAACCTTAGAAAATGTTTCGTGTCTTTTTCTTTTTTTTTTTTTTTTGCAAAAGAGAAATGAGTGAGCTCTCCTCTCCTGAAGGGTTTGTCTTTATACCCGATAGACAATTTAGAGAAGTGACAAAACATTCAAAGCATGTATAGCCAAACATTTCTTGAACTGAAAGCAATAAAGGTAAGATAACAGTTTTAAATACATACAAACAACTTTTCAGTAGCTGTCCTTTTGCAGAAGGGAGTCAGGAGTGGCAACAAATAATTTAGGTAATTAAAATAATACAATAAGATGGATTGACAGAATGATGGACAGATAGACATTATAATAAAGCAAATGTACTCAAATGAATTGAAGATTCTAGGTGGGCGTTCATCTTTTCTGTATATTTGGAAATATTTGTAATAAGATGTTGAAAAACCAATATCATAGCATCTGCAACTTTGAAACACTTAAGAAAGTGAGGGTCTGATGGATAGACAAGTAAAGTAAAATGTCAGTGTTAGAATCTAGGTGGTGAGTATATGAATGTTGACTGTAACATTCTTGTAAACTTTTCCGAATTTAAAAAATTTTCAGAATAACATGTTGGAGGAAAAGTGTCATAAAGAGAACAGTGTTTGGCATTAGAGATCTGAGTTCTGACTGTGTGACCTGAGACAGGATGGGGAAGAAGAGTTTCAGTTAACAGTGCAACTTTGAGAAACATAACTCATCTCTGAGCTACAGTTTCCTCGTCTGTGGCTTCAAAAATTAGAAAATATTTCTGTCAGGCAACTGGCAAATGATAGTCAGGAAATGCCTCTGATTATACCAAAGTAATAAGCTCCAAATTTAGGAATCATATCTTGGTTTTGGGTTAATATGTTTAGAATTTCTGGATATATGGGCATTTAATTATTTGATGGAACAGGGATGAGGGTGAGAGGTCAAAGTGCAAATTTTTATTATCAAGGCTGCTTAATTTCACACACATGCTGTCCGTGCGCCATGTTTGGAGCCTGTATGTTTTCTGGCTTAGTCTCCAAGTTAATCAGAACTTGTGCCCCGATTAACTGATGGCAAGTTAGAACCATCCTTATACAAAGGATGGAATCTCTGACTTTCTAGTAACCTATCAAGGAAAACTTGACAGCCTTTAAAATTTTTTTCATTTTGTAAATTGCATAAATTCTCCAAACGGGATTTACTGTATTCCTGTCTTAATTAGTAGTTCCATCTAAATATATGTATACCATACATCAGTGTGAAGTTTTTTCAGTTACATTAATTTTTAAAGAATGTATAGTAAATGTAAATCATATTTACTGCCAAATATATATTTACATACATATTTATATAAATATTTACTGCTTAATATTCAGTAGTAGCTTCTCCATTGATGACTTTCTTTTTCTTTTTTTGTCTTATGAAAATCAGTTATTTCATTTCTTTGTAAGAAATAAACTTAGATTTCTGGTTTGTTTGAACTTTGGCCTCAAGTGCATTTATAAAGTACAATCCTCTTGTTTTTTAATTTGTTCTGTTTCATATGCAGGGTGGATAAAAATGACTGAACTTTTTATATTTATGTAAATTTATTTAAAATTAATTCAAATTTACTACCATATGCCTCAAGGGCTAAACATAATATAGACTATTATAATCATTTATATAAATTGGTTTTAAAAACCAGTTCAATATGTTGAATCAATATGTCATGAATTTCATATCTATGTAGTTGTCATCCTAGTAAATTCCATGGCATGTACTTTAACAGCATACAGATTTTAAGTAAAATTGAATAGACTTTTCTAGCCTGCGTTATGGAGGAACTTCTGTTATCTTCTAGTTGACTGATTTAGTATTAGAAAAGAACCGTGCTACTTAAATATGAATCAGCTGTATTTTGTATATCCATCAAATCTTTTTAGGACAGAGTTTTTATCTCTCAGCAGTATTTACTGGTTGTCCTTCATTTGCTATTCTTTGTGTGATACAGGATAACATGAAAATAAATATTCACTTCAAAGGATTGTTCAAAGACTGTCCTCGTTTTCTTTCTGTGGGTATTTGCCAGTCTGTGGCTGCAAATCATTATGAAACTTGAGGGGAATGACAAAGCATCTTTAAACCCATGTACATTTGTGTATTTAGTTAGTGTATTTTGTCAGAGACTGAAAGTACATTTACTTATGTGTGTGTAGGGCAGATCTTTGATTTTTTTTCCAACTATAAAATTTACACAAACTTTATTCTTTAAAATATGTATGGGGCTTCCCTGGTGGCGCAGTGGTTAAGAATCCGCCTGCCAATGCAGGGGACACGGGTTCGAGCCCTGGTCCGGGAAGATCCCACAGGCCGCGGAGCAACTGGGCCCGTGCGCCACAACTACTGAGCCTGCGTGCCACAACTACTGAAGCCCGCATGCCTGGAGCCCATGCTCTGCCACAAGAGAAGCCACTGCAATGAGAAGCCCGCACACCACAATGAAGAGAGGCCCCCGCTTGCCTCAACTAGAGAAAGCCCGTGCGCTGCAACAAAGACCCAACTCAGCCAAAAAAAAAAAAAAAAGTATGTATGTATGTATTATTTTATTAATTATTGAAGTATAGTTGATTTACAATATTATGTTAGTTTCAGGTATACAAAATAGTAATTTGATATTTTTATGGATTATACTCCATACAAAAGTACTGTGAGATACTGAATATATCCCCTGTGCTATACATTACATCCTGTAACAAATCTGTGATATTTTTTGAAATTAAAAAGAGTATCTTCGTATTCAGATAATTAGGGATCACTAATATACTAGGAACTTCAAGTGTTCTGTAATTTACATGAGTAAAATTTAAGCATGAGTACAGTTTTGGCAACTTTAGGAAGGAATAGATGTAAGGAAATATTGGTAGACAAAACAGGCAGACTTATTCTTGAGCAAAAACCTAGAATAAGAGTTATGAATTACAAAACAGTAAATATATTTCCTATTGTCAAATAGAACAGAAGGTTCCTTTTTATTCTTATATGCAGATCTTTTTATGATTTAAATTTTATTCACTTAAATTCTGGTGAAAATTTCAAATATAGGAAATTTAATGTAAGCAAGTGTTAGATATTTTTCACTGGCCTGAATGTTAAACAGTGCAGTATAGTACTGTTTCTATGTAAGTATAAAAATCAGGTAATTTTTAGTATAAGCTAAAAGTTAAATGCTATTTAATGCTTAACAAAGAAATATTTAATGACCGTGTTCTCTTTTCATAACCAAACTGTGTTGACCTGCCATTGTTTATGTTTATAAGGAATTAGAATAACTTATTTTTAAAAAGAGTGATATACACCTTTCTTTAGCGATTTGTCATTTTCTCTGTTTGCTCAACATAAAATGGCAATTTAGTGTATTTCTCACATTCTTGTAGAATTTGTTTTCTTAAACATGTGCTTGTTAGGGTCATTTGTTCTGAAATTTTTTCTTCCTACATTCAAAAATGAGTGAAAAATGTAGAAAAAGGTTCACCTTTAAGATGTCGTCTTTCTAAATGCTTTCTAGAACATTATTACCAAAGTCTGCTATATTCTATGAAGGGAAGAGGTAGGAAGAAAAGAATTAGTATCCCATCTTAACTCGTCATTTTGGTTCAGTAGGTCAGGGTCTTTAATTAACTTTGTGTAATCTTAGAATTTTATACCTGGATCCTTCTCATCCTTTAATATCTTCTGGCCTTTTATACTTGTGTGTGGTTTTTACCTTGTCAAATATAGGTATATTTTGTTTATTTAGACCAATTTCTAATTGTCTTCAGAAAGCATTGAAAGCTGAAGACTCTAATTTATTTTCAGTGTGTGTATTTACTGCTGTGCAGTATATACATTTTATATTTATGTCAGGGAAGGGTTGCAGAGGGGTGCTTTGGAACCACCTTTTCAGCTCTGAATAGCTATTGTGTACATATGGTAAGGTACTGCTGCTTAACAATTAGTAACTGCTTTGATGAAACTAAATTACATGTTTAAGTTCCCATCAGGAAGTCGCTTCACATATCTGTATTAATGTATTCAAGGCTCGAGAAGGAAAGTTAATTTTCCAGCTTAAATATTTAATTCAAGCTTAAAATTTAGTCTGTAATTAGAGCTCCCAAATGGCAGGAACATGGAGTATTTGTCCATTTTAATTAGATTGTTGTTTACCTATTAATTATATATCATATCTTGTCATATAGTTTTGATGGTAACAGATGGTGCTAGGAGTTAGTAAGGGTTTGAACAAAATAAGATTCCACATGATTTATTAAGTTGCACTTTATTAGTGAGTGGTCTGCTTTAGTCAGGGTATTCTCCTGAATAAGAACTGTGCAACATTTCACTAATTTTGATAATTATTCTTTTGTAGAAATGTTGAAGACGAAGTCTGAGATGAGTGATGTCTGCTTAGAAACAAAATGGATTACTTTAGGATTCTTTTATTCTTAAAGAGTATGTACTGTCAGTAGTATAATTGGTATGAGGTTTAGTGCATTTTGCTAAGACAATGTCAGGGAATCAGAATTTTATTTATTGGTAAAAATGTAGACGTAGGGAATGTTTTATATATATATGGTAATGATTTAGGGTATGAGAAATAATAGGGTGATGATTCAGTTATTTATTTCAAACACATGCCTTCTCTGAGTATCGAATTTAACAGGAAGACAAGATTTTTTGTTTACCAAAATATCTAAGAGCAGACTCTGTCTCCTAGTGAAGTTGATCTACAGAATTTCCTTATTCAAAAAGTCAATGCCAGATCAGCTCGGTGCTTTGTGACCACCTAGAGGGGTGGGATAGGGAGGGTGGGAGGGAGACACAAGAGGGAGGGGATATAGGGATATATGTATACATATAGCTGATTCACTTTGTTATACAGCAGAAACTAACACACCATTGTAAAGAATTATACTACAATAAAGATGTCAAAAAAAAAAAAGTCAATACCAACTAAATGGAACGGCCTTCTAAGTTTGTTTATACAAGATTTTATTAATTTTTGTGTTACCAACTCAGCTTCCTAAGATGAATTAATTATACAAATGCATATATGCATGCATGTATGGAGAGAGAAAGAAAAACAGAGAGGGGAGGAATAAAGGGGGGAAAAGAGGGAGGGTTTAAAATTTTAATCTTATACAGTTTGTCTGCAATTTATTCTAGTCCTTTAGTATCATTAACTTAAAAGTACATTTGGTTGCTATTAAAGTTCTTATGTCAAAAACCTTGGTCAGTGTTTTATAGCAAAAAGTAAATAAATGGAAGGCCCAGCCCCACTTTTACTAATTTCAGTGTTTGCTCTGGAGGGGCTCCCTGATGTGTATCAGATCTTCAAAATTATGGACTTCTGTTACCTGTGTTAACCTTCAGTAAGCAGCATTGTTTTTTGTTAGTTTTATTTTATCTTGTTTTTATATTTTAGTTTGTCTACACTTAAACCATGTCAGTTTTTAGAAATATATTTGTCTTTTGATGTCATCACTAATTCTTTATGGTGGGGTGGTGCGTTAACACCAAAGAGTATGATTCCACATGTTCACAGTAGACGGTTACAGATGTGTGTGTAATACAGGACTCTTATAACGTGTGAAATCCTCATGTAACTGAAATTATCACTTTAATGAGGCTTTAGTTTCATGGTTTTTCCCCCTAGAATGTTGAGTGCTTAAAAACTGATCTCAAATATTGTGCTATAATGTTATAATATAGGAAGGATTCTGCATTATATTTACAGTAATTAGAAGATCAAAGGAGAAAATTATTTTTCATTTAGAATACATAACAGCCTTAGTTTGAAAGTTTGAACTTTTAACATTTCTACCCTTTGTGAAAATGTGGGATTGTATATTTTTTTGCAAAATTTATCAAATGTAACATGTACTTACTTCCACACCAAAAAAAGAAAACTAAATTGAAACATATAAATAAATGAAAGAAATTTAATTTCTAATTAATTTTAAAATTAAATATAGTTATCTTTTATAAAGAAATGAGATGATAACTTGATTTCTTTGTTTTTAAAGCATATGAAATATACCATACATATATTCTGTTATTTCGTTTAATCTGGGGAAATGAATGAATGAATGAATGAACAAATAAAGACTATTTGGTGATTGTTAACAGAAATAGCAAGTGAAAAGAGAAATGCTCTTTTAGGAATGAGGCTTTCTTTTGGGTTTCTTCCCCCACAGCCCCTGGCCCACCACTTTATCCCTTGGGAAGACTTTTATTTCACCAGCCAACCATGTACATATATAACTTTTCCAAAGAAAACGGCAGTACCGATTTATTTTTCTGGAATTATTAAGGTTCTTTCTTTCCTTGAAATAGCAGTGTATGAAAACTATTTAGGAAAATGTGGTAGTTGATAAATCAGTCTTATTCCTTGATACTGATTTAAACCACATTAGCTTTTTGGACTCAACTTTATTATTTTCTTCTTTTTTTTCACTCAGCAGAAGGGTGTTACTGTGCAATGTGGTAGGTTCAAAGTTAAAATAATCTGTAAGCAGGGTATTCAAGAGTTAAGAACTCATGAATTCATGTATGGATGCTACTTTTTTTGAAAGCACATAGGGGAAAAAAAAAGATAAGCATTTTCCTGTGCTGAGTGCTTCAGATAGAGAGGAAGTTCTGATGAGGAGCTCATCAAGGTGGTGGGGCACACTCAGGGAGCCAAGAGGCCTGGTGGGGAGAGTGGGTGAATGCAGAGTTTAAGTTTGTTAGAAGTACTCAGGCTTCCCAAACATTTCTTTATGCTTCTCTGCTTTTGCTTTTCTGTTCCTCTTGAATCAGATGACCTTGACTGGAACTCCTACCTAATCTTTCTTCAAGATTCAGATCAAATTTTCTTTCTTTCATCAAATACTTTAACTTACACCTTCCTTGGCACTTTGTGTATACACTTGTCATATTGAATTATAATTGTTAACATGTCTGTGTTCTTTACCGTATTGTCGGCTCTTGTGGCTTAAGGGCAGTATCTGAATTATATTTTTACCTCTAGTGTTTTTAGCACAGTGAGTGATTCATAATAGATGTTTCATAGATGCTGGTTAAAGGAATGAATAAAAGCATATCACTTCATACGATGTGGCTGTAATAAAAGAGTTAGAATGCTATGGATCTGTATGTGGGACCTTTGTGAATTTTTTTTAACTTTTAAATCATAATAAAATGTTTTCTTATAAAGAAAATGTCTGGGAGGTGATTTTTTTTTCTCCATCCGCTCTCCCCCAAATAAATGATCTTTATTTTTTGCTAACATATAAGTAGTCCATGTTTTTGGTAAAGATAGTCAAACAATACAGAAGTATATAAAATTTAAAACTACCTGTAATTCTTCCCCCAGTGACGAACAGTGTTTCTTGTTTGTATGTCCTTCTAGACTTCCCTCCCTCCCTTTTTAATGTCTTTCTCCTCTCATTCTCTTTTAAAAATTTTATCTACATAAGCCCTTTAAAGGTGCTTTTGAAATATGGGTTCTTCACTGGAATTCTTCACATCATGAATCTCTTTTTATAACCTTACACCATGCAGAATGTACTTTGGTAATTGCAGTAGACATTTTCAGACCTTTAGGTTGGACTTTCCTCCATTTTGAAAGACGTTTTTGCCCTTGATTCTACGATATTACACATTCCTGGTTTTCCTGTTTCTTGATGGATTATCACATCTCTTTGAGCTCATTTTCCTCTACTTGGTTTTTAAGTCTTTGCATTTCTCAAGATCCAGTGCTTTTCTCCTGTCACTACTTGTTCCTCTTGACAAGTCTCACCTGTGTCCAGGAGTTCAGTTAGCAGCTTCGTGTGACTCTCAAGTTGACAGCTCCAGCCTAGAGCACTGTTGACCTCCAGACCCATTTATCTCACTGTTTACTTGATATTTCTGTACTTGGACTCCACGAGAATTCTTCAAATCCAACAGGTCTACAATTAAATTTATTCTGTTCTTGCTTCATTTGGTCTTTATTTAGTTTCCCCAGTTTCAATCAGTAATATCTTTCTTCCCAGTTGTGCAACCAGAAAACTCTTTTTTTTTTTTAACATCTTTATTGGAGTATAATTGCTTTACAATGGTGTGTTAGTTTCTGCTTTATAACAAAGTGAATCAGCTATACGTATACATATATCCCCATATCGTCTCCCTCCCACCCTCCCTATCCCACCCCTCTAGGTGGTCATAAAGCACCGAGCTGATCTCCCTGTGCTATGTGGCTGCTTCCCACTAGCTATCTGTTTTACACTTGGTGGTGTATATATGTCCATGCCACTCTCTCACTTTGTCCCAGCTTACCCTTCCCCCTCCACGTGTCCTCAACTCCATTCTCTTGTAAATTAAAGACACTTCTGCATCTTTATTCCTGTCCTGCTCCTAGGTTCTTCAGAACCATTTTTTTTTTTTTTTTTTTTAGATTCCATATATATATGTGTTAACATACGGTATTTGTTTTTCTCTTTTTGACTTACTTCACTCTGTATGACAGACTCTAGGTCCATCCACCTCACTACAAATAACTCAATTTCATTTCTTTATGTGACTGAGTAATATTCCATTGTATATATGTGCCACATCTTCTTTATCCATTCATCTGTCGATGGACACTTAGGTTGCTTCCATGTCCTGGCTATTGTAAATAGAGCTGCAATGAACATTGTGGTACATGACTCTTTTTGAATTATGGTTTTCTCAGGGTATATGCCCAGTAGTGGGATTGCTGGGTCGTATGGTGGTTCTATTTTTAGTTTTTTAAGGAACCTCCATACTGTTCTCCATAGTGGCTGTATCAATTTACATTCCCACCAACAGTGCAAGAGGGTTCCCTTTTCTACACACCCTCTCTAGCATTTATTGTTTGTAGACTTTTTGATGATGGCCATTCTGAGTTGTGTGAGGTGATACCTCATTGTAGTTTTGATTTGCATTTCTCTAATGATTAGTGATGCAACCAGAAAACTCTTCATCATCATATTCAGTCCATCAACCAATGTCCCTGGGTCATATTCTAAATTTTGATATAGTTATGGATCTCTTTTGGACTTAGTTTCAATCTGTTGATCTATTTGTCTCTCTTTATACAGACCTTACACTTTTAAATAACTGTAGATTTATTGTGGATTTTCCACCTTGCAGAGCTATTTCCTTCATCTTGTTCTTTTTAAAAAATCCTAGGTGTTTTCAGGCAATCTACATGGGCTTCAGTATCTGTTTGTTAAGCCTGCCGCTTTCTGCCTTCTCAGTCCCTTTGGAATTTCTATTAGAATTGCATTAGAGGTACCGATTACTTTGAGGGGAATTTATATCTTCCCAATAACGAGTCTTCTCATCCAGGAACATGTTGTGCATCTTGACTTAATCAAATGCTATTTAAACCTTTCAAACAAGTCACACATTTTCTCCACGTAGTGTTTTTCACAATGCACTAAGTTTGTTGTTGCTCTTGTGCTGGGATATTTCCCGTACCTTCTTTTTGGTTTGTCTAGTGTTCAGCATAGTCCCTGGCACCTCAGGCAAATATTTATTGAATTTCGAGCAGTTTCGGGTACATAGGAAAGCTTTTTTTTAAGTCACTAGTTTTAAGCATTCTATAAATTAAAAACATTTTTTCAATTACTTAGGTTTTTGTACATAGTGAAAGCTGCAAATTATAATTCTGTCTTCCTTTTAAAGTTTATACTTCTTGTTTCTTTTATTTGACATATTGGGTTAGCTAAAATCTCCTTAACAATGTTGAATAAAATAGCCAATATCTTGACTTTCTGTTAAGAGAAATGTATTTATGTTTACCATTATATCTGCTATTTGTGTTTTGTTTTCCATAGGAATAAATGCTCTGTTAAGGAATGGAAGGTTTTTTTTTTTCTTCTTCTTCTTGCTTAGCTTATTTTTTTAATTAGGAACGAGTATTAAATTTTATTGAAGGTTTGCTACATTTAATGAAATGATATTATGGTCTTTTCTCCTTTAGCTTACTTATACAATCAGTTAATAGATTCTCTAGTAATAAATTGCCCTTGCATTTCTGGAAGGAATCCATCTTGGTTATGGTATTGTGAGGTCATTTGTTCTTGTGCTCTCTTTGTCATGTTTTGGTGTTATACAGTCATGTTAACATAAAATGAATTGCAACACTTCCCTTCCTTTTTTTGTTACTGAGCAGTTTAAACATAATAGAAATTAATAATTACTTTAAGGGTTGTTAAAATTTACCCATACTATAATTGAGGCGCCTTTGGTTGGGAGTGAGGGGAACTGTGGTGATAAAGGAAAATCTTTGACTTACATTTATGATTATCTTCTAAAATTTTGGGTGTATTCAGTTTCTTTGCAGCACAGTTTAGATTGTGAAAATTTGTTTTTTCTTAGAAAACTGTCCATTTCATCAACTTTCTTTTAATTTCATTTGGATCTTGACATTTTGGGGCACAAAGTTGTAGATAGTACTCTTTTTAACCTCTGTATTTTTAAAATCCTATTTGGGTCTGGTATTACATCCTCGTCTTGTTTCTATTATTAAAGATTTTTTCTTTTTTGCTTTAATTAATTTGCTCTTAACCTTTCCATTATAAAATGGAATACTGATACAGAAATGTATAAGAACAAATGTATATCTTGGTGAGTTATTATAAGACAAACATGGCTGTAATGATCACCCAGGTCAAGAAGTAGAGCTTTGCCAGCCACTGCAGAAGCCCTTCCTTGTGCCTTTTGCCAATTAAAGCATCCTTTTCTCTCCAAAATTAGCCACTTTCCTGACTTTCAGAATAATAACTTATTTAATTTTCTTTATGGTTTTTATCACCCACGTGAGCCTCTCCAGACACAACAGTTTAGTGTTGCCTATTTTAAAAAACTATTTTTGCCTTTTAAGTCTTTTTTAACCTGTAGTTTCTCCCTCCAGCACTTTTTCTTTACAAGTGATCTGCTGAAGAATCTGGGCTGTTTCACCTGTAGAATTCTCATGGTTCAACTCAACATTTTCTTCTATATTTTCTCCAAATTGGGAGGTCGCATCAGAGCTAGATTGGATTTAGGCTTAATCTCTTAGGCAAATTATAGGTGCAATTGAGTCCGTTCATCAGGAGGCACATAACACCTCTCTATCATTTTAACTTTGGCAACATTGATGCTCAAAGCCTAAATGCATTAACTCATTATTTCATTTGCTCTGCTGTGTTCTTCTTGTATAACCAGTCTAGAAGTGAAATTTGTTTCAATTTCTGGTTATCTAACAAGTATTTTTTGACATTTAAAAAATTCTAGATTTGTATTGTGGTCAGGAAATGTGGGCTCTACATTTTCACAATGTATGAAGATAACCTTTGTCTCCCCTTACATATGCAAATTTACAAATGTTCCATTGGCATTTGTAAAGAACTTTTATTTTTCTTTTGCTTGTGATTTCAGTATTTTATATTGAAATATTAAATCAAGTTTATTAATGTATTCTTCAAATGGTCTGTATTTTTATTTATGTATCTCTACCTGATCAACCAAATTATGGGAGTAGGCTTGCATTCTAGAAAGATTACTCTAGTACTAGTAGTTTTTTAGGACGGGTTGGAGGTATGACCGTTAGTGGAGGCATCAAGATCACATAGAATTTTAAAAATTTTGTTCTGCTTTTTGGCAGTTATCTAAGTGAGAAATGATGACTCTGAATTAAGATGTTGTTGATAGAAAGTAGGAGATCTTAAAATATTTAGGAAGTATTGATGTAGAAAGTGAGGGAGATGAAAGGGTCTAGTTTCTATTTTGTGTTAAGAGATGACAGTGTGGTTAAGCATGTGACTTAGAACAGGGGTTGACTTAAATCTGGTTCGTGGCTAAGTCTGGTCCGCCATCCATTTTTGTACAACACAAATGAGAATAGCTTTTACATTTTAAAATGTTTTTTAAAAAGTCAAAAGAAAAGTGTATTTTGTGACACAGGGACATTTATATGAAATTTAAATTTCAGTGCCTGTAAATAAAGTTTTACTGTAATACAGCCATGCTCATTAGTTTATAGCAAAATTGAGTAAGTTAAGAGAGAGACTGGCCCACAAAGCCTAAAATACTTACTGTGTGGCCCTTTACAGAGTTTTCTAATTCCTAGCGGTGAAATATCCTCTTTTTCCTTATCTTTCGCATTCTCTTTCAATCGGGTGTTCATAACCAGTAATTTGTTATGGGACTATTAAAAAAGAATTCCCCTATATAACTACATGAATTCAACCCTGCTCATGACCATTAATATTTGACCATATTGAAGTCCATTTCCCATGCAATTTTTTGGGGTCTTTTGTGTATAATTATTGAAAGCTTTTAAAAGAGAAGTCCATTTGATATTGATGGTATGCTATTAAAGTGGCTTTTCCTAAATTTTATTCAGACAGTCTTGGCCATTATTAATATTAAATTGTAATTTAAGGTAATAATTTTATATTGTACAATCTGTTATGTTTGTATTTTCTATACAGTTTCCTTTTTTCCATGAAATCAAACTGCAATTTAAATAAACAAATTGTTAAAATCATTCTGAGAGCAAATCCTTTGCGGTTTTGGGAGCAGGATTTTAGTTTTATTAAAGATTCAGTGTTAGAGTTGACTTTCTGTACAAAGTCATAGTTTATTGATTTGTTAAGGTATTTTAAAATAGAATTTTAAATTTTACAATGGAATATTACTCAGCCATAAAAAGGAACGAAATTGAGTCATTTGTTGAGACGTGGATGGATCTAGAGACTGTCATACAGAGTGAAGTAAGTCAGAAAGAGAAAAACAAATATCGTATATTAATGCATGTATGTGGAACCTAGAAAAATGGTACAGATGAGCCAGTTTGCAGGGCAGAAGTTGAGACACAGATGTAGAGAATGGACATATGGACACCAAGGGGGGAAAACTGCGGTGGGGTGGGGATGGTGGTGTGCTGAATTGGGCGATTGGGATTGACATGTATACACTGATGTGTATAAAATTGATGCCTAATAAGAACCTACAGTATAAAAAAACAAACAAAACAACTAATACTAAACTTTCATTGGGTTATTTGTATGGAAATATGTTAATATAAATGTTTCAGACATTACATGAAATTTCTAAAAATCTTATATCTGTATTTGTATGGAAATAGGTATGGAAATATGTTAATATAAATGTTTCAGAAATTACATGAAATTTCTAAAAATCTTACATGTTCTGGTATAATGTTATAAGTAATAATCCTAGTTATTACTTTAAAATGTATATCTCAGAAATAACTAATTTTCTTGTCAACTGCATTATTATGAACTTTCATCAAATCTTTAACCGTGGTCATTTTTAAGTCTTTTGTCATTTACAGACAGTTCTGGGTGTACTCTGATGATTTTGCAAATATGTGCCTATAAAAGGGTTTCATCTTCAAGAAATTCATGGAAAAGACTCTGACAAGTACAGGTTTCTGGTAACTGACTGTACTGCTGAACTGAATGAATAAGCATTTTCAGAACTCTAATGAAAAACTGATGAACTCATAAAAGTGCTAACAAAAGATCAAGATGAAAAAAAAAATTAATTACATGGGACTGAGTGAACTGATGAGGATGAGTATAATTTTTGTGACTTTCTGTCTGAATTAAAAAAAAAAAAATCCAACAAGGACTCAGAGGCAAAGAATATACAAATCAATTTTCACTGCAAAGTAAAGGAGCTGTTACAGTGGAGGATTACTGGACTGAATGTCAATATTATGACATAGTATGAGTGTGTTTCATGTTTGGTAATTGCAATCATTGTTGCTTTTGTTGTGGTCATCCATGTACAATGCTTGGTGTCAGTCTATTTATCTCTTGTAAAAATAAAATACAGTGTGTGTGTGTGAAAAAAAAAAAAAATAGAATTTGGCTGTGTTGAAAACAAGACAACAGGCCCAAAATGGAGTCAGTTATGCCAAGACCCATGTTACCAAACCGAGACAATTATCGTTTCGGCTCTCACAGAAATGGAATCTTAAACCGGTCACTCAGGAATCACCTAATCAGCACTAGTTCGGTAATCTGCCTGATAGACCCCTGCCGTCCCCTAAAGGAGAGTGATCTTGCCATAACCAATCCACTTCTTTTTAGGCAAAGAAGTTCCCTGTTCCTTCTGCCTGTAAAAAAGTCTCTCATTTTGTACACCTCTTTGGAGCTCCTTTTTGTCTGCTAGATGGGATACTGCCGATTCATGTTTGTTGGATAAAGCCAATAAGATCTTTAAAATTTACTCAGTTGAATTTTGTTTTTTAACAGCTGGTACAACTGTATAAATGGGTTACTCTAATTCGCAAGAGAGAAAAATTGGTATCATGGGAATTTCTAACGTTTTTATAACTTAGTTGTGCTGGGTAATCAGGAAGCCAGGACTGACCCTTCCTTAAGGATTCAAGATGACTGTTTTGTTTTGGTATATGGCTGTGTCTTTCTCTGCATCTGTATCTGTTTTATTTAAATTTCTAATATTTATGCCTGACAAATTATGTTATATTATGTAAAATATTCTTTTTTTTTTTTTTCACCTTCCTATGGCTGTTACTTGTGCCCGGATACCAAAAAAAAAAAAAAAAAAAAAAAAGGCTGGAAGATGACTACCAATGGAAATTGCCGTGAAAAGCAAGCAAAGTATATTTCCATTCTAATGCTTGCTAGCAGCAAAGCACATTGTTAAACTTTATAAATGTTTTTAAAGAGTTATTTATTGACACACAAACTTCTTATCCCATCAATAATTACATCTAAATGGGAATGTTAATTCATTTAAGCCATTGTGTGTCAAAGTAGCTCTGAGAAGTAAGCACCCACCACTCTGTTCTTTTCCCTAATACGCAGGTTTTATAGCTATCTTGTTTTAAAAATTGTTGTTGGGAAATTTATTAATTTTAATTGTGATTAATTCTTTTTTTTTAATTGATTAATTAATTTATTTATTTTTGGCTGTGTTGGGTCTTCGTTTCTGTGCGAGGGCTTTCTGTAGTTGTGGCAAGCGGGGGCCACTCTTCATCGCGGCGCGCAGGCCTCTCACTATCGTGGCCTCTCTTGTTGCGGAGCACAGGCTCCGGATGCGCAGGCTCAGTAGTTGTGGCTCACGGGCCTAGTTGCTCCGCGGCATGTGGGATCTTCCCAGACCAGGGCTCGAACCCGTGTCCCCCGGATTGGCAGACAGACTCTCAACCACTGCGCCACCAGGGAAGCCCCATTGTGATGAATTCTTGATTTACACTCATTTATCTAGTTTTGTCACCAGTGAATAGTTAGAATCCATACCTATTCTTTGACTAATGATTTAGGCATTTATCAACATATAATATGCTTTTCATTCGTGTTAGGCAGTTAAGTATTTATTTTTTAATTTTTATTTTGTGTTAAGGGAGGAAGGTCCTTCACGTTGTGTGACATGTTTCGCAGTAGTATAAAATGTAAATTTGCTTCGACTTTTCCTAAGTATGTGTTTAGCAATGTCTTAAATGTTCCTTCTGCTTGTTTATCCTTTTTCTATTCCTACTTTTCGTACTCACCAAAATAATAGAAATGGTCAGTGAGTGTAATTCACTTTTGTATGTAAATTATTGTTCTAAGGGCAGTTAATAATGGTCACTTCTTGCTCTTCAGGAGTTTTATAATCTGTAACAATCATTTTTGGAATGTTTTCCCGAGTAGTTAGTTAATAAAAATAATTAAACTATCAAATTTGAAAATGAGTTACCCTTTTGGTAAACTAGAGCTCTTTTAAGATTATCCTTTAAAAATGTCACCTGTGATCAGTTGCATTCTAATAAGCTTTCAGGGATGGGAGAGAAAGGTATGCAAAAAGGCATGTCGTGATCAGCCCTGTGCTCGTGGATGAGGCTGAGGGGTGAGTGTGCCGGTGGTGTTGCAGACAGGCTCGGTAGCTCTTGTGTGTCGTGGTAAAAGCACTAGGGAGAGCCTGAGTCGAGTAATGACTAGACATGAAGAGAAGACCGTAATGACAATTCAAGGAATCGGGATGAAGTTTAAACCATTGGAAATTACCTCTTTTGGGAGGTAAAAAACTTAAATTTCAGCAATTTTCTATAGTTCAACTTAAAACATTCATTATCAACTTGTGTCAGTAAAGAAAAATACAACTGTTAATATTTGAAATGAAGACAAACACTGGACGGCTGTAGTATTTATAAGGAAGGGGTCAGTAACACTAGAATGGAAAGATTTTATGGAGAGGGTTGATGTGTTTTCTAACATCCACCTCCTACATACCCTTTAGGATCTACTTCAGATCCTATTTGTATTAAGTTTTTACTCAGCACCCAAGTGGCAGAAAAGTGCTCCATGATGGGAGAGGGTAAAGAACCTATGTATTCATTTGTCAACAACCTTTGTTGAGTTTCTAGAATGTGTTCCTGAGCATCATATGACAAAAGAACAGTTGGATCTCTGTGGTTCTCCTTGATCAGAATATGTTCAAACTAAGCCTCCTAGATAAAAGTTCCTGCCTACAACCCTGTTTTTTTGGTTGTTGTTGTTGTTTAACCTTCTCACTGTCCTTTAAGGACGCATACTAGCTCTAATCCATGAGAGCTTCCCACTGATTACATTAGCTATGGGTTACCTGTGGAACTCTGACTAAGGCTTCCCAAATTACTCCTCCATGAGCTAACATACTATGGTTCTTTTCAGAAGATGTTTTTGGGTGCGTTCCTTTTAAAAGAATGGATTAGTGAAATAGTAAATAATGGCTTTGGTTAAAGGACTTTTTGTATTGACTGATGACCTCTTTATAGCGACCTTGAGCTGTTATTTACACCTTAGGTTATTTCATACAGTCTTTTCTCACCAAATATACTTACCCTCCTGTGGAGTAGGGATTCTATCTGATGTGTCTTTATATCTTTACTGTAAGAGACAGATGAGGCGAAAGTTGCCTGTAAAAATAGCATATGCCCTACAAACAGAAGATATTACACCTACATAGTCGGCTGAGTGTTTAGTGAATAGATGTTGATAGGATTTACAGGCAGGAAAGAGCAGTTGTCCATAGTTGATTCAGCCGGTCTCCTGTTGTTGAACACTTGGGTTGTTTCCAGCGTTTTGCTTTTATTTAAAATATTGTAATGAATAAGCTTGTACAGATCCTCAGTTCCTTATCTGAAATCCATAGGGGGACTAGATATGTTTCGAAATTCACAATTTTTTGGATTTTTACAATTGTTAATGTGATGCATGTTCCAAAATTAGAGCAGTTCTAGAGGAGGCAGCACCAGGTAAACAAACAGGTTACTGGTTCTGAGGGAAGGTGTATGGTTATCATTATCACAGTGTTGGCTAAATAAAGACTGTAAACAGCTTCATATTAATTCAGGTTAATTTTGTTGCAGAATGACTTTATAGCAAAGTTAGGAAATTGCTTTTGGTTTTTGGCGATTATGGAATGTGCATATATGTATGTGTACTAGTATATTTGAGGGAATAATTTCCATTGTGGATTTTTCTGGATCAAGAGAAAATGCATTTGTAGTTTTATTCAGTATTGCCAAATTTCCCTTGCTGGCATTGTACCTGTTTCTACTCTGACCAGCAACATGTGGAGGCAGAGCTGGTCTTTCCCAGTATTACTACTAGTCTGTGCTGTCAGACTTTAGGATTTTTGCCAATCTGATAAGTGAAAAATAGAATCTCATAGTTTTACAAAGAACATTTTTAAAGACACGGAATGGCAGTTCATATGGCTTTGGTTAAGGACTTTTGTATTGACTGATCACCTTTTAACAGTGACTCTGACGGCAGGGACACAGGGCATTGTTCCCTCTCCTTTCTTACTTGTCTCTCTTTTGTCCCAAACATGATGGCCCAAGGTTACATTTGTGCTCAGTCTGTTAATCTAGTCAAGAGTGGACATTTACTATACAGTCAATTTTA